>NC_072773.1:14344911-14512864 GCF_022539595.1 Amphiprion ocellaris | reverse complement strand
GGCATTTTTTTTCGACATAGTATAGTAAGGCGTTTTTTTTTGCGCCAAAATTCATGATGATTTTTTTTTCAAAGAAAACCTTTGTGGAGTGTTTTTCTCGGCCTCCTTTACATTATTTCATCATATGGCACGTTTTTACAACATGTTTGAAAAATGGCATTTTTTTTCGACATAGTATAGTAAGGCGTTTTTTTTTGCGCCAAAATTCATGATGATTTTTTTTTCAAAGAAAACCTTTGTGGAGTGTTTTTCTCGGCCTCCTTTACATTATTTCATCATATGGCACGTTTTTACAACATGTTTGAAAAATGGCATTTTTTTTCGACATAGTATAGTAAGGCGTTTTTTTTGCGCCAAAATTCATGATGATTTTTTTTTCAAAGAAAACCTTTGTGGAGTGTTTTTCTCGGCCTCCTTTACATTATTTCATCATATGGCACGTTTTTACAACATGTTTGAAAAATGGCATTTTTTTTCGACATAGTATAGTAAGGCGTTTTTTTTTGCGCCAAAATTCATGATGATTTTTTTTTCAAAGAAAACCTTTGCTGGAGTGTTTTTCACGGCCTCCTTTACATTATTTCATCATATGGCACGTTTTTACAACATGTTTGAAAAATGGCATTTTTTTTCGACATAGTATAGTAAGGCGTTTTTTTTGCGCCAAAATTCATGATGATTTTTTTTTCAAAGAAAACCTTTGTGGAGTGTTTTTCACGGCCTCCTTTACATTATTTCATCATATGGCACGTTTTTACAACATGTTTGAAAAATGGCATTTTTTTTCGACATAGTATAGTAAGGCGTTTTTTTTGCGCCAAAATTCATGATGATTTTTTTTTCAACGAAATCTTTCTGGAGTGTTTTTCACGGCCTCCTTTACATTATTTCATCATATGGCACGTTTTTACAACATGTTTGAAAAATGGCATTTTTTTTCGACATAGTATAGTAAGGCGTTTTTTTTTGCGCCAAAATTCATGATGATTTTTTTTTCAAAGAAAACCTTTGTGGAGTGTTTTTCTCGGCCTCCTTTACATTATTTCATCATATGGCACGTTTTTACAACATGTTTGAAAAATGGCATTTTTTTTCGACATAGTATAGTAAGGCGTTTTTTTTGCGCCAAAATTCATGATGATTTTTTTTTCAAAGAAAACCTTTGTGGAGTGTTTTTCTCGGCCTCCTTTACATTATTTCATCATATGGCACGTTTTTACAACATGTTTGAAAAATGGCATTTTTTTTCGACATAGTATAGTAAGGCGTTTTTTTTGCGCCAAAATTCATGATGATTTTTTTTTCAAAGAAAACCTTTCTGGAGTGTTTTTCACGGCCTCCTTTACATTATTTCATCATATGGCACGTTTTTACAACATGTTTGAAAAATGGCATTTTTTTTCGACATAGTATAGTAAGGCGTTTTTTTTTTGCGCCAAAATTCATGATGATTTTTTTTTCAAAGAAAACCTTTGTGGAGTGTTTTTCACGGCCTCCTTTACATTATTTCATCATATGGCACGTTTTTACAACATGTTTGAAAAATGGCATTTTTTTTCGACATAGTATAGTAAGGCGTTTTTTTTGCGCCAAAATTCATGATGATTTTTTTTTCAAAGAAAACCTTTGTGGAGTGTTTTTCACGGCCTCCTTTACATTATTTCATCATATGGCACGTTTTTACAACATGTTTGAAAAATGGCATTTTTTTTCGACATAGTATAGTAAGGCGTTTTTTTTGCGCCAAAATTCATGATGATTTTTTTTTCAAAGAAAACCTTTGTGGAGTGTTTTTCTCGGCCTCCTTTACATTATTTCATCATATGGCACGTTTTTACAACATGTTTGAAAAATGGCATTTTTTTTCGACATAGTATAGTAAGGCGTTTTTTTTGCGCCAAAATTCATGATGATTTTTTTTTCAAAGAAAACCTTTCTGGAGTGTTTTTCATCGGCCTCCTTTACATTATTTCATCATATGGCACGTTTTTACAACATGTTTGAAAAATGGCATTTTTTTTCGACATAGTATAGTAAGGCGTTTTTTTTTGCGCCAAAATTCATGATGATTTTTTTTTCAAAGAAAACCTTTGTGGAGTGTTTTTCACGGCCTCCTTTACATTATTTCATCATATGGCACGTTTTTACAACATGTTTGAAAAATGGCATTTTTTTTCGACATAGTATAGTAAGGCGTTTTTTTTTGCGCCAAAATTCATGATGATTTTTTTTTCAAAGAAAACCTTTCTGGAGTGTTTTTCACGGCCTCCTTTACATTATTTCATCATATGGCACGTTTTTACAACATGTTTGAAAAATGGCATTTTTTTTCGACATAGTATAGTAAGGCGTTTTTTTTTGCGCCAAAATTCATGATGATTTTTTTTCAAAGAAAACCTTTGTGGAGTGTTTTTCACGGCCTCCTTTACATTATTTCATCATATGGCACGTTTTTACAACATGTTTGAAAAATGGCATTTTTTTTCGACATAGTATAGTAAGGCGTTTTTTTTGCGCCAAAATTCATGATGATTTTTTTTTCAAAGAAAACCTTTGTGGAGTGTTTTTCACGGCCTCCTTTACATTATTTCATCATATGGCACGTTTTTACAACATGTTTGAAAAATGGCATTTTTTTTCGACATAGTATAGTAAGGCGTTTTTTTTTGCGCCAAAATTCATGATGATTTTTTTTTCAAAGAAAACCTTTGTGGAGTGTTTTTCACGGCCTCCTTTACATTATTTCATCATATGGCACGTTTTTACAACATGTTTGAAAAATGGCATTTTTTTTCGACATAGTATAGTAAGGCGTTTTTTTTTGCGCCAAAATTCATGATGATTTTTTTTTCAAAGAAAACCTTTGTGGAGTGTTTTTCACGGCCTCCTTTACATTATTTCATCATATGGCACGTTTTTACAACATGTTTGAAAAATGGCATTTTTTTTCGACATAGTATAGTAAGGCGTTTTTTTTTGCGCCAAAATTCATGATGATTTTTTTTTCAAAGAAAACCTTTGTGGAGTGTTTTTCACGGCCTCCTTTACATTATTTCATCATATGGCACGTTTTTACAACATGTTTGAAAAATGGCATTTTTTTTCGACATAGTATAGTAAGGCGTTTTTTTTGCGCCAAAATTCATGATGATTTTTTTTCAAAGAAAACCTTTCTGGAGTGTTTTTCACGGCCTCCTTTACATTATTTCATCATATGGCACGTTTTTACAACATGTTTGAAAAATGGCATTTTTTTTCGACATAGTATAGTAAGGCGTTTTTTTTGCGCCAAAATTCATGATGATTTTTTTTTCAAAGAAAACCTTTCTGGAGTGTTTTTCACGGCCTCCTTTACATTATTTCATCATATGGCATGTTTTTACAACATGTTTGAAAAATGGCATTTTTTTTCGACATAGTATAGTAAGGCGTTTTTTTTTGCGCCAAAATTCATGATGATTTTTTTTTCAAAGAAAACCTTTGTGGAGTGTTTTTCACGGCCTCCTTTACATTATTTCATCATATGGCACGTTTTTACAACATGTTTGAAAAATGGCATTTTTTTTCGACATAGTATAGTAAGGCGTTTTTTTTTTGCGCCAAAATTCATGATGATTTTTTTTCAAAGAAAACCTTTGTGGAGTGTTTTTCACGGCCTCCTTTACATTATTTCATCATATGGCACGTTTTTACAACATGTTTGAAAAATGGCATATTTTTTCGACATAGTATAGTAAGGCGTTTTTTTTTGCGCCAAAATTCATGATGATTTTTTTTTCAAAGAAAACCTTTGTGGAGTGTTTTTCACGGCCTCCTTTACATTATTTCATCATATGGCACATTTTTACAACATGTTTGAAAAATGGCATTTTTTTTCGACATAGTATAGTAAGGCGTTTTTTTTGCGCCAAAATTCATGATGATTTTTTTTTTCAAAGAAAACCTTTGTGGAGTGTTTTTCTCGGCCTCCTTTACATTATTTCATCATATGGCACGTTTTTACAACATGTTTGAAAAATGGCATTTTTTTTCGACATAGTATAGTAAGGCGGTTTTTTTTGCGCCAAAATTCATGATGATTTTTTTTTCAAAGAAAACCTTTGTGGAGTGTTTTTCACGGCCTCCTTTACATTATTTCATCATATGGCACGTTTTTACAACATGTTTGAAAAATGGCATTTTTTTTCGACATAGTATAGTAAGGCGTTTTTTTTGCGCCAAAATTCATGATTTTTTTTTCAAAGAAATCTTTCTGGAGTGTTTTTCACGGCCTCCTTTACATTATTTCATCATATGGCATGTTTTTACAACATGTTTGAAAAATGGCATTTTTTTCGACATAGCATAGTAAGGCGTTTTTTTGCGCCAAAATTCATCATTTTTTTTTTCAAAGAAATCTTTCTGGAGTGTTTTTCACGGCCTCCTTTACATTATTTCATCATATGGCATGTTTTTACAACATGTTTGAAAAATGGCATTTTTTTTCGACATAGTATAGTAAGGCGTTTTTTTTGCGCCAAAATTCATGATGATTTTTTTTTCAAAGAAAACCTTTGTGGAGTGTTTTTCACGGCCTCCTTTACATTATTTCATCATATGGCACGTTTTTACAACATGTTTGAAAAATGGCATTTTTTTTCGACATAGTATAGTAAGGCGTTTTTTTTGCGCCAAAATTCATGATGATTTTGTTTTCAAAGAAAACCTTTCTGGAGTGTTTTTCACGGCCTCCTTTACATTATTTCATCATATGGCACGTTTTTACAACATGTTTGAAAAATGGCATTTTTTTTCGACATAGTATAGTAAGGCGTTTTTTTTGCGCCAAAATTCATGATGATTTTTTTTTCAAAGAAAACCTTTGTGGAGTGTTTTTCACGGCCTCCTTTACATTATTTCATCATATGGCACGTTTTTACAACATGTTTGAAAAATGGCATTTTTTTTCGACATAGTATAGTAAGGCGTTTTTTTTGCGCCAAAATTCATGATGATTTTTTTTTCAAAGAAAACCTTTGTGGAGTGTTTTTCACGGCCTCCTTTACATTATTTCATCATATGGCACGTTTTTACAACATGTTTGAAAAATGGCATTTTTTTTCGACATAGTATAGTAAGGCGTTTTTTTTGCGCCAAAATTCATGATGATTTTTTTTTTCAAAGAAAACCTTTGTGGAGTGTTTTTCACGGCCTCCTTTACATTATTTCATCATATGGCACGTTTTTACAACATGTTTGAAAAATGGCTTTTTTTTTCGACATAGTATAGTAAGGCGTTTTTTTTGCGCCAAAATTCATGATGATTTTTTTTTCAAAGAAAACCTTTGTGGAGTGTTTTTCACAGCCTCCTTTACATTATTTCATCATATGGCATGTTTTTACAACATGTTTGAAAAATGGTATTTTTTTCGACATAGCATAGTAAGGCGTTTTTTTGCGCCAAAATTCATGATTTTTTTTTCAAAGAAATCTTTCTGGAGTGTTTTTCACGGCCTCCTTTACATTATTTCATCATATGGCATGTTTTTACAACATGTTTGAAAAATGGCATTTTTTTTCGACATAGTATAGTAAGGCGTTTTTTTTTGCGCCAAAATTCATGATTTTTTTTTTTCAAAGAAAACCTTTCCGGAGTGTTTTTCACGGCCTCCTTTACATTATTTCATCATATGGCACGTTTTTACAACATGTTTGAAAAATGGCATTTTTTTCGACATAGTATAGTAAGGCATTTTTTTGCTATTCTATATGGAATTTTTTTGCGCGACAGTCCAAAATTTGATCAAAAACGTCATAGTATAGTATGTCGTCCAAAAAACGTCATAGAAAAGCCTTTGGTCCAAAAAACGTTGTTATGTCCCGGCTGTCTGAAGTAGGTGAGGAGCAACACAGAAACAGTCCAAACGTTGGTTTCCAGAGGGTTAGACGAGTATTTATTCGAAAGAGTAAGTTTACAACAACACAAAATGTGAGGGGGTTAAAAGCAAATGGGTCTTAGTAAAATAAAAATAAATGAACAGAACTAAAAGTGAACTTCACATTGACATTGATGGGCATTCCAACCAGGAACAAAGTAAAAGATAATCAGTAGGAAAAAAAACTCTTACTGTTCACCTCTTAAAACCCAAAAACACACCACAGTAGCACCCTAAACTAAAACTACCAATGGGTTCCCTGTTTTCCTTTCTGAACAATTCAAAGGTCCCTCTCTATCTCCCCACACATCCACCAACCACTGGAACACATCTCCAAACTTCTGCAGGGCCAGCTCAGCTTCCCCTCAGAAGAAGTGCCGCCACCTGCCAGATGAAGGAGCCTTTTGAGAGGCAGCTGGCATCGTGATTGGACTGTACTTTGGTCTGTTCCAATCCAGCTTCAGCTCCAGAGACGGCAGGCGGGACGAGTCAACGGAGGCCGGGTGTATGAAGGCATGCAGCTGAGTACAATCCAGAAAAAAACAGAGGAGGAGTGCAGCAGCCCAGGGCCAGAACAAACAGAGTAGCATCGTATGTCTCTTAGAAAACATCATAGTATAGCCTTTGGTATGAAAAAACGCCATCATACACATCATATATTGTACAAATAACAAGTCAAAGGAAAGAGGCATACATTGTAGAATTGTAGTAATTGTGGGCTGACTGATTTACTGATTATCAGTATTATATTTTTGACTGATTTCCGGCAATAAATACATTTAAAATGGTGCTACTTTGGCTCTGAACCTTTATCTACCTGTGGTCGCTCTGTCTTCTGGAGTGATTTGATTGGTTATACGTCACGAATAAAACTCTTTTAGCATCTGTAAACAAAACAAAAACGTATCAACAAAGTTTTCTGTTAGAGTTTGTGTTCTTCTAAGTTTAACTCCAAGATTTTAAATACTTTCATTTACTGCAAATGAATATCTACTCCAAATGTCTCACTAATAATCATTATCAGCCTTAAAAACCCACAAAACACCCCTCTATACTGGACCACACTTAGTACAGTCCGGTTCCCCCTTCTATAAATCTGCTTGGAATCGTCCACTTCCTGTTTGTCAAAGTGGCCTTCTACCTGGACAGGTTTTGTTGGAGCTCATGCAACAAACATTTTGGGTAACTGCACTTTAATATGGATGGATGACACTGAATTAGAGTCTGTTTTAATGAGACTGAGTTAAGATGTGTAGCTCTGTCATTGAATAGGAAATTATTTCCCAGAATTCACAGAGAAAAGTCTGAAATGTTTGCAAGGTTAGCGTCCCACATGTTCTTTGGCTCAGCTAAAGCTAACTCTCTCCAACTTCTGGATCTCTTGAGTTGATTGTTGTTAAAATATCTTGCTGTAGGTGCTGAAGCTCAGAAAGTCTGAGATGTTTGTTCAAAATAAGCTCATTCTCAAGTCTTATCTGAACTGTCCTCTTTTGTTTGAACTTTCCCTCAACCTAGGAGTTAATGACAGAGCAGCACATCCAGACTCAGTCTCATTTATGTAGAGATTAAACTTCAGTGTCATTCATTGATGTTAAAGTGCAGTTTTTCAAATGTTTGTTGCACATGCTCCCGACCAAACCAGTCCAGGTGGAAGACGATGTGAAGAGAAAGCTCCAGAGGATGAATATCACACATTTACGTTGGAAATAAATGTCCTTTAATTAGACATTGTCATGCAAAAGTTGGATTTCCCTTTAATGATGTTCAAATCTTTGTTGAATGTTTTGTTGTTGGTTTCTAAATGTTTTCTGGCACAAAACCTTTTATGGCTCACAAGCTGCAACAATTCACACATTATCAACTATCTTTCTGACTAAACTAAGATAAAAAGTGAAAAACTGCCTGATTCCTGCATCATGAATGTAAATCTTTTTGGTTTTTATGTCAGTAAACTGAATATATTTGGGTTTGACATTTTATAAACCAAAACAAGAAATGAATTAGTGGAGGAAATAGTCAACAGATTAATGGAGAAAGAAAATGTGTTTTCCAACATATATGGCTGAACTACTCCAACATTACAAGATACATACAATTTTAATTCAATTTTATTCATATAACACCAATTACAGGTCAAATTGTCTCAAGACGTTTTATTTTTATAATTTTTTGTCATTTAAAATATGACAAAGTAAGAAATTTAAAGCTCTTGAGTAATCCAATTTATTTTTCGGTTTTTAAGAGACTAATGGACAATTAAAATAACTTTCTCTACTAAAACTAATAAACATGAGGTCAAATAGAAGGAAGAGTTTTAAATACTGCAGTCCCACGTCGACAAGAATAAAGTTTCTCAACAAAACTAAATCTGCTGGTGGACTCCATGAAAGTCCTAATAAATGATAATAAAGTGTGATACTAAAGGTTTGTGGTGCTAAAAATCTCCAAGTAAAGATATGAAGTTGAATATCTGGATGGAGGTTGATAAAAGTTGACCTCCCATTTCTCTGGAGCGACTCCATGGATTTTATGGATGGTGGTTGAAGACCTGCTCTTCTAGTGGTCTTCCTTCTAGTCGCTGTAAAAAGTCAGTCCATCCTGGCCGACTTCAACACCTCTTCATGGCAAGTTGTTCTGCCTCGGACCTGGTGGAAAGTCCAGAAACTCGGGAAAAACTGTGGAGACTCGAGGAACTCATCGAGACTCGAAGAACTCGTCGGGCGGGGGAAGGTGTGGTGGGCGGTGGGGGAGTAGAGGGGGGAAGGCCGCCACCCACCTCCCCGCCTACTCTCCGCCCTGACTCCACCCAGACTCCGCCTTGGCTCCACCCATGTGGTCACTTGGAAACTACGATGACAAAGGGACGACGAAATCATTTTATTTTCATCTGATCTGTAGCTCAGTGAGTTAAGGATTTGCCTATGGAGCTGCAGGTCGCTGGTTCAAGACCAGACACTTCTTAAATTTTCTCAAAATTCTGACAAAGAAAGAAAAGTGCCAGTGGTGGGTCTTGAACCTGCGACCCTCCACTTGGGAGTCCGTCTTCTTATCCCCTGAGCTACTCGCTCAGATACTAATTCTTCTTTTTTTTGCACATTTATCATCTATTTTTTGTCGTTTTCGAGTTTTTTTTTTCCTTGAGTCTCGACTCGACCGTTTTTCTCAGGAGGTTGGACTTCACCCTTTGTGCTGGAGGGTGGAACCCTCAGTTCCAAGACTTTCCAAGCCTCCCCACCTCCCGAGTCCTCAGGACCTGAGCTTTCACACAGTCTGAGGGCTGAAATTTTCTAAGTCCCACAGTAGTTCTCTGTTAGAATTAACTTTCAGACAGTCCAAGGACTGATATCTTCTAAGTTCCTGAGTAGTTCTCTGTTAGTTTGAACCTTTCCACAGTCTGAGGACTGAAATCTTAAAAGTTTCTCAATACTTCTTTGTTAGTTTGAACTTTCTGGTTAACAGAAGCCTTAAAACTTGGGACCATGAGTCTTGATTTCACATTTAGACCATCCATCTGAGTTCTTCTCAGACCTTCGCCTGTGGGTTTTTTAGAAATCCTCAACAAACTTTGATTCTCTTCACTGAACAGTAAAGTTTGTGGAGATCAGAAGGTAACATTAGTTTGATCAATGCCTTCAACTACTAGTAGACTTTATCTGGAAAGCAGTTTTCTGAAATGAGCATTTAGTAAATCTGTCTACAATCAAACCAAGAACATAGAAAGAGGAAATGTTTGAAGAAACAACTTGATGTTTTCATTTCAGACTAGAAAACGTTTTAAGACCTTCATCTGTTTTTGCTCTTTTTGATCGTTTTATTGTCTCTTCTGTTTAATTTGATCTTCTAAAGTCTAACTGGTGTCTTTTAAAATGTTTTGTCTTTAGTTTGATTCTTCTTAAACGTTTAGTTTTGCTCTTTTCTCACTTTTATCCTTTTCTAATGTCTGATTTGAATTTGAAATTTTTTGTCTTTTTAATGTTTGTTTTTTCAAATGTTTTATCGGCTTGTTTGAATTCTTTTTTTCTTTCCCAATATTTAATTTTTCGATTAAATCTTTAAGGTTTTTCTTTTTAAATGTTTTACCACCTTTTAATGTTTTTCTTTTTAAGTGCTTCATTGTATTTTCTGTTTAATTCCTGTTTGAAGTTTTATTGTCTTTAAGATGTAATTTTCTAATTAAACATTTAATTTTTTAATTAAATGTTTTGTCTTTTTAAAGGTTTAATAATCTAATTAAATGTTTTGTATTTTTTTTAAATGTTTAATATTCTTCTTGTTTAATTGTATTTTTTAAATGTTTAATATTCTTCTTGATTAATTGTATCTTTTAAATGTTTAATATTCTTCTTGTTTAATTGTATTTTTTAAATGTGTAATTATCGAAAATATTTTATCTGTAATTTTTAATATTTGTATTTGAAAAAATCTTGTTTAATTTCATGACATGTATTGTATCTTGTTTAATTATCTAATTCAATATTTTGTCTGTTTAATATCATTTAATTGTATTTAATGCTTAATTTTCTTTTTAAAAGTTTTGTTGTATTAAATGTTTTTTCCTTTGATTTAATTGCTTTTTTAAAATGTAGTGTTTTTTTCTGTCAAGATTTTAACCTCAACCTCAGAAATGAAACAAACACTTAAATCACAACGAAAATACTTCTGTTGTCACAATCATGAGTTAGTCAATTATTCAGTTTATCAATTCAGCTTTATTTGTTTAGCACCTTTCACACAGATGACAAAACTAAACAAGCAAAGAGAAAAAACTATGCTTAAACTATAAAACTGAAAAGAAATAACAGGGAGCTTCTGGTATCCTGCAATACGAAGGTGCTCATGGGAAACGGCAATAGTAATAGTCCACAAAAGAGAAGGTCCAGGCACTCATCGTTTGCAAATATGAGGATTTTTAATGGAGGGCCAGGAACATTAAAAAGCACACCAACGCGTGTCGGCTTACGCCTTCATCAGGATGTGAATACCCACAGACAAAGAGAGCACCTAATTATAGTCAATGTCTCCAGGTGTGCAGTCACATGACTGACAGGTCTGATGTAATACCTTTGTCAAGCTCTAGATGTAGACAATGGGCACAGAGAGCAGGAGTTTACAAGAGAATACAAATTTAACAGAAAAACTCAAGATTTTACAAAAAACAAGAAAGGTCAAAATCTTCATTGAGGCCAGGGTACACTGTGGCACTGAGTTCATGTATCCAGTAAGCTTCCCTCTGCCTAAGGCGGAGGACTTTGTCACCGCCCCTTGCATCCATAGTGATAACTTCAAGTGCCAACACTTTTAGAGTAGAGTCATTACAGTCATGTATATCCATATAGTGTCTTGCCATGGGGTAGTTTTGGTTTTTTGAGCGAATGGCATAGCAGTGTTCAGCCACCCTATCCCTCAACCTTCTTTTAGTAAGCCCCACATAAAAACATCCACATGGGCATTGGAGGCGGTACACTACATGGGTTGTTTGACAGTTGACAAAAGAGTTAATGAAATAAGTTCTGCTCTTACCAATATCTATAAAAGTATTAGTTTTTATCAAGTTATCACAATACCTACAGTGGCCACAAGGAAAGTTCCCTTTTGGACGGGAAAGCCATGTAGTGGGTTTAGATGGAGGAAGATAGCTCCTAACTAATCTGTCCTTGATTGTAGGAGCTCTTCGGAAACTTACTCCTGGGGGCTCAGGGAACACCTGTCTTAAAAGAGGATCACTCACAATAATATCCCAATTTTTTTGTATAACCTTTTTGACCAAGATAGCCTCCTTACTGTAACGTGTAACAAAAAACGGCTTTTGTGCTTGGACATTTTTAGGTTTGGGAGTGAGCAGTTCAGACCTCTTCAGAGACAAAGCTCTAATGTGAGCTTGAGACAGCAGCTTCTGTGGATACCTTCTCTGAACAAAGCGTGCCTGCATGTCCCTTGATTGCTTGATAAAATCCTGGTCAGAGTCACATATACGTCTGAGTCGTTGTATTTGTCCTTTAGGAATATTGTCAATTAACCAAGGAGGATGGAAACTCTCCGCATGTAGCACTGTATTGCGATCTGTTGGTTTCCGGAAAATAGACGTATGAATGCTGCCCTGGTCATCTTTTGTAATATTCAAATCAAGAAAATGTATACAGTTCAGATCATACTTGAGATCTAGTTTCAGGTTAACATTGAGACCATTCACATAGAGGTGGAAGTCCTTCAGTTCTTTTTCTGAACCTGAAAAGAAAAGGATGACATCATCAATATATCTGCCCCAGAAAATAATATTATCCTTAAATGGATTGTGATCAGAGAAGATATACATTTCTTCCCAAAGGCCTAAAAATAGATTTGCATAGTTCGGCGCAAAACAAGCACCCATGGCCGTACCTTTTTCTTGTTTGTATAGTTTATCTTCAAACAAAAATATATTGTTCCTTAGAGTCCACTCCGTTAGTTGTATTAGGAAGTCTGTAGGGGGCATTTGGTCAGAGTCTCTATTGCCCAGATAGTGTCTAAGGGCAGCTAATCCTTCTTTGTGAACTATATTACTAAATAGAGATTCAAAATCCATAGTAGCCATTAAACAAGAGCCAATATTTCCCATTTGTGATATCTTTTGGAGTACTTGAGTACTATCTTGAAGATAAGATGGTAATTTGAGAACATAAGGTTTTATAAAATAGTCAACAAACTTGGAAGCAGGCTCTGTGACAGAATCATTCCCACTTATTATTGGGCGCCCTGGTGGATTCATCAAGTTTTTATGAACCTTTGGTAACATGTAAAAACAGGGAAACCGTGGTTTGTCACGAATCAAGAAATCATACTCTTTATTTGAGATCCAATTTTGACTTTTGGCCACATCAAGCAATTCTAAAAGTTCTTTCTTCACATTGTCTATAGGATTTACAGATAGTCTTGAATAACACTCTTCATCATTTAGCTGACGTAACGCTTCTGTCACATATTTATCTTTGCTCCATACACAAACGGCACCACCCTTGTCTGCACTTTTTATGATTACATCAGTTCTTTTTGATATCCAATCAAGTGCATCATGTTCATTTTTTGTCAAGTTGTATCGTTTTATTTCCCTGGGACCCTGAAATATTTTCTCAACCTCATAGGATACTTTTTTTGTGAAAGTGGATAATGTTGGGTTATTTACACAAGGTATAAAGGTTGATTTGGGTCGAAAGGGCGAGTAGTCTCTAACAGAACCATTTTCATTGTTTGTGGAGTAAGACACTGTATTCTGGGGATTCTGATAATACCACAGTTTTAAATGTAGACTCCTATAAAATCGAAAGAGATCAACTTTAGTGTCAAATTCTCTACCAGAGTAATTGGGAGAAAATGTGAGGCCCTTACTTAGAACAGATATGCAGTCACTTGAGAGAGGGACATCAGAGATGTTGATCACAGGCGATTCTGTGACTGGCTCCTGGTGGCTGGGCGTTGAAAGGATCTTCCCTCTCCCCCTCCTGCTCCTTCGGGTTTTCCTCTTCTTTTTTTTCTGTATGACTTGTGTATGTCTAAAAAAACCTTCTGAGACATCCCAACAGGGCGACGATCTTGAATACCACCTGTAGATCTTTCATCGTCCTCCTCTTCATCGGTGCTTGGAATGTTGAAAGACACAGTTCTCCTTCTTTTAGTTTTCTTTCCCCAGGTATAAACTGTGCCATTGCTATAATCCTCCAGATCACGCTTAAATTTCGAAATCTTGACTTGTTTTAATTTTGAAGATAACTTGTCCACATCATCTTGTAGTTTTTTCTCAATTGTAGATCTGTTTTCTTCTGTTTCAGCTTGAATTAATTCAGCTCTTTTTTCATCGATCTGTGTCTGTATGATGGTCTTTTCTTTTCTTGCTTCTTCAATCAACAAAAGAATCAAGTCCAGGGAGCATTTGTTGAGAATTGCCTCCCATTTAGTCTTAAACTCTTCATTGTCATGTCCAAATGTCGGGAATTTATTTAGCCTAAGTCCTCTTGTCTGTGGGTATTCACATCCTGATGAAGGCGTAAGCCGACACGCGTTGGTGTGCTTTTTAATGTTCCTGGCCCTCCATTAAAAATCCTCATATTTGCAAACGATGAGTGCCTGGACCTTCTCTTTTGTGGACTATGCTTAAACTATGATTAAAACTCAAAAACATTTAAAAAAAAAAAAAAAAAAAAAAGATTTAACATCGTAATAAAATATGTTGTGTCCAGGGGATGGAGGGAGTTTATTGAAGTGTTCTTGGACTTACATGGCAAATCATTTAAAATATAAACTTGATATTCAGTCTAAGGAAACTGGAAACTGCAGAGCGACAGAAGAACCAACAATATCTCCTGTTTTCTCCTTTAATGAGTCGACTCTTCTTGTGCTTTCAGACCAAAGAACTACAGACTCTTCACAACCTGCTCAAACTCTTGGTACAGGACCTCACCACACGGGTCAAGAAGGTTTCCGTCTCATTTCTACTCTGAAGATCACCTTCTCCTGCTCAAACTGCTGACAAATGTCTCTGCTGCTCTAAAGTCTGATCTCCAGAACTTCCTAAAAACTCTCAAAGTCTCTTCTGCTGCAGGTTGCTTTGTAGAACTGTTCCAGAAAACCTCACTAAACCACATGGAGGGGCCTCAAGATAGTCGTCCAAATGAAACCGTACAAAAACCAAACTAGTACAACACAAACGCTAAAGTCTCCTGCAGCCTACCAGAGAACCTCTGAGAACAGAGAATCAGGACAGGAACTCTTACCTTCTGGACAACCAACGTTGGTTCACAAACAAGAATATAGAATGTGTCTGACCAAAAACCTCTGAAGACTCACTACAGCCAAGATAAAAACACAACTCAGCTGCACCAAATCCACTAATCACTGCACACATTAGCACCATGTGCTAACTGTGGCTAAAGCACCACATTTACCAAGACAACTATCCAGTACAAAGCCCTAAAACACACCAATAAACACATTAAAGCTGATTTTACTGCTGGAAGCTGCAAGCCAACGCCTAAAGAACAAACTGAAGCAACAGAGCCAAACCCGATTCAGTGGTGAAGAGAAGCAGAGGAAATGTTTGACTGTAGCTAAATAAAGCAGGAAGACACTGAGCTGCTCAGGTGTTCCTGATAACACCAAGCTGCTCAGGTGTTCCTGATAATACCAAGCAGCCACCTGGACAGCCAATAGGAACACAGCCACCTGGACAGCCAATAAAAACACAGCTTCCTGGAAGTCCAGAGGGCTGGCTTAGTCAAGGAAATTTAGTTTAAAGTTGAAGCAGAAAGTTAACAAAGAAAGTTGAAAACCACCTTGTGATCCCTGAAATCTCTGAGTTTTCACACAAAGAATGCCTGAACATGTCAAACTGGTTCCATCGTAGAACCATCATTGTAAAAACATCATAGTATGGTGTGTTGCTCAAAAAACATTATGACCCGGCTGTCTAGGGTCACAGAGGAGCAACACAAAAACGGGACAAACGCTGGTTTCCAGGGGGTTAGGCAGCTATTTATTTGAAAGAGGAAGTTTACAACAACACAACATGTGAGCAGAAAAATCACAAAGTCTGTCTTTAGTTCAGCTGAAAATATTAGTTTTTGTCTTTTTTATTGACCAAACTTTTCAGGAAATAGATGAAGAATAATTTAAGCTCTCATGTAGAAGTCCAACTTATTTTGGATCCTTGTGAAGAGTTTAATCTTAGAGTTTGTAAAGCTGTTGAGTTTTTAGAGTCACATGGATTGTTTTGACATTTAATAACCGAGTCCTGAAATAAAATTACAGTTGTGGATTTCTGTCATTTAGTCTGGACTAAACAAATAACAGCAGCATAAATCTCAAATGTCATTATGAGGAGTCTGGATTGAGGTTTCTCACTTGATAATGATCAAAACATGAAATTTAGGTTGGTTTAAAGGAATATTCCACCTTAAATCTTTGAATGTTGACCTAAAAGGTTGGTTTCAGGAAGTATTCCACCTACAAGGTCCTCACACATCCACCTTAAAGGAACATTCCACCAAAAATCCTTGGACATGCACCTAAAATGTTGCTTTAACCGAGTATTCCATCCAAAATCCTCAAAGAGACCTGAGGGGCTGGTTAAAAGGAATATTCCACCTAAAACCTCAAATATAGACCTGAAAGGGTGGTTTAGAAAAATCCTTCAATGTAGACCTAAAAAGTCAGTATGGAGGAATATTCCACCTGAAATGTAGACCTGAGAAGTTGATTTGGAAGAATATACCATCCTAAACATCCTTAAGTGTAGACTAAAAGATGGTTTGGAAGAACATTCCACCTAAAATCCTCCAATGTAGACCTAAAAGGTGAGTTTAATGGTATATTCCACCTAAAGTTCACTACTGTAGACCTTGGAGGTTGGTCTGATGGTATATTCCACCCAACATCCTTGAACATAAACTTAAAAAGTTCGTTCAAAGGAATATTCCACCTAAAATCCTTCAATGTAGACCAAAAAATCTTGGTGTAAAGGAGTATTCCACCTTAAATGTAGCTGTAAAAGGATGGTTTGGAGTAATATTCTACTCTAAAATCTTCCAATGTAGACCTAAAAGGTTGATCTGATGGTATATTCTACCCAACATCCTGGAACATTTACCTAAACAGTTGGTTTAATGGTATATTCCCAGAAGAACCCTTGAACATTGGGCTTAATGGTATATTCCACCCAAAATACCAAGAAGTCAGTGTAAAGGAAATGTAGACCAAAAAGGATTGTTTAAAGGTATATTTAAATGATTATTTTCATTATTTAATAATCTGTTATCAGTCAGAACCCTGGCAAACTTATTTTTATCAGTTTTTTCGTGGAAGTCACAAATAAAGGAGCTCTTGGTTTTTCCCGGCGTTACTGAGTCAAAAGCTGCTGTTTCAACACAGACAAGTTCACATGCATCCACAAACCTCTCACACACTCAAACACCCACAGACAGGCAGCCGGCTGGACCGAGGCTCGGCGGCGTCCTCAGACCCACGAGTCGGGGAGTCGCTGAACTTGTTGGTCCGGTTTGAAGGCCTCCATGTGGTCCAGTAGAAGTCCACGTAGTCGGTGTTGGCTTTGAACCGCAGCGACTGGCCACCATCAGGTGGACCGGCTCGTCCTCGTAGGGCTCCTCCTGTAGCCTTGAGGGGACCACAGGAACATTCAGTAGCTGTTCTTCCTGTCAGGCTCGTGGTAGAACGGCTCTGAAGAATCTTGTACTTGTCTCATCTGGAACAAACTAACAGCAAAACTGTTAACAGCGGCGTCAAGAAGCAAATACACAGGCATAGATTTAGGACTCAAACTAGATTTATTTTAGAAAACAAATCAACTTAGAGGCATTTGTTCACACATGTGGCTGAATAGGAGGCCGTCCAATCAGATTCGAGGTCTTCACTCTGTAGTACTGATGGTGAGATGAAGCCTCATGAGGCATTGAACCACTTGAGCCAATTGGTTCGAGAAACGGTTCATTTCTTGAAGCTTCATGAGCACACGAACCCACCTACTGGCCAGGTGTATAATCACAGGCAGCTGTATCTGAACCACATAGTGTCTGATGCATTGAATTTTTATCGGTTATGGCTGTTGGGAATGACTATGAAATACAAGAAAATGTATGACCAAATAATTTCTGTAAATTCTCACGTGTCAAATAAAATATATTTTCATGTATTCTGTGTGTGTAAATTTTCCCCAAAATGATAGTATCATATAATGTGGCAGGTTGTGAAATGCATCCTCTGCTGAGCCTTTTTCAGGACGGAGTGGATGTCCGTCTCCCACTGCAGGTCCTGAGAGATTGTAGTCCCCAGGAGCTTGAAGGACTCCACAGCTATCTATGATGTGATGTGTTTAGCCACCCGTGCATCCATTTTCAATCATGATCATGTCTTTGATACTTTAAAAAACTTCTGGCACTCTTTGCTTTAACCAAAGCACAAGCAGTACCTCCTCCACCACAAATAAAAACAACGTGGTGTGAACTTCATTTCATCCTGTGCACATTTTGGAGTTGCTAGGAACAGCTGTGTTTTCTTATTTCTATGTATATTTTCATCCAGTCATTCAGTTTCACAGTTACCTTGTGACTATAAGAAGAATGGTTGCAATACTACACTGCACCAGAACGTAAATTAATTAGAGTGACTTACTTGTTAAGTCAATGGGAAAAAAATGCAGCTGCATGTGTTCTGTTTATGCGTCACTGTAGCTACATGTAGCTTTCATCAGGCGTTCCTGAGCTGGCATGCTGCACAGTTTGCATTTACACCTGCCTGAATTCTTGGTCGTTGGTCTCACTGTTCTGATCATGCTTGCAGGCATTTACACCTGTAGCAATAATAATAATGCGAAAATCAACCATGCTCTCTGTTTACCGTGTCTTACCGGTGATAAGACGTTGCTGTGACGTGCTGGAGGTTGATGTTGACAGGGTCGGTGTCGAAGCTGGTGCTGGAGAGGAGCCGCTGCTGGTGGTGGAGAGGAGGCAGGGGAGCTGGGGGCTCCGCGACGGAGGTGGAGTAGGCTTCGCATGTGGAAAGGGATTCTTAAACAGAAATAAACACTCACCCTCAGTACACGAAAAACACGACATGCTGACTGAAGTATTAGCTTCTGAGAGCTAAACGTTAGAAACAGCAGCACGAAATACAAGCAGAGCACGGAGTTAGCGCTGATGGCTAACTAGCTAGCGCCGATGGCTAAATAGCTAGCTTATTGTCTGCTACAGGAGACAACGACGTTACTTTCTAAATATACTTGTTTGCTTAAAAGAAGCTTGCCACTAATGGGATAAATGATGTACAAATTTCTTGAATTCACAAAACACTCACCATTCTCGAACGTCTCCAACATGCAGCGGCTGAGTCTCCCACCTGTTGCTGGCGGTGCGGTGCCATTAAATAGTGTTCATTAAACCTCTTCCAACACCCCCTGGTTGGCCCACGCCGGCCGTTGTGGTCCTTGGTGGACCGATAGTCACTTTTGAGCTTTGTCAGCTTCTCCCTACACTGCTTCTGTCCTCTTTATATACAGTCTACTGTATATGTGAGCGGCCATCCGCTCAGAGACCTCCTGATAAACTTTCTCCGTCCAGCTCTCTGTATTCTTTGGTCCGCCACCATAGACAGAAAAGTCTCGACCTCTTCATTCACCCAAGGTACAGGTCTGGCTGTCATATTAAAATTATGAAGAACAGAGAGTTCCGTGAAGAGCAATGCACACCGTCGCTGTTTACAGTTGTTTTTTAATGCAGGGTTTTGTTTTCGTGCTGGAGTTGCTCTGTGTGTTGTCACTCCCTGTCCAATCAGTGGCCTGCACTATGTAAACGCCACATTATCGGCTCATGTCAGCTCGCTGGGAACCTCAGCCGAAAAGGTGCTGAAAATAGTGCCTGGTACCAGGCGCTAGTCCGTATGGAAACGCTCGCAAACAAAGATGAGACGAGCCGTACCGTGCCGAGTAGATGCTTGTGGAATCGCGGCTAAACAAAGACGAGCCGAACCGTGCCGCGCCGAGTAGGTCCTAAAGGAAAAGCCCTCGACACTCCGAGCATCGCTGCAATTTGACAGGCTGGTAATCCACAAAGAACGTGATGTTCCAGAGCTTCCCTCGGTATGTCAAACGCCAAACGCCCTGGTCCCTGTGTGTGCTCCTGTTGCACCATGGTACCAGAAAAGCGGCGGAGTACTTCTTCTAAATTTGCAGTCACTCTACGGTCAACATCTTGGTCGGAAAGTGTGGAAATAACTCCAACAACTTCAATAAATTCCTCTGCTTTACACACGCTACATGCTCGGGGTCAGCAGGTCCTGCTTCCACATACTCTGAAAGGTCTAAAATATCTCTCACCAACTCTCTAGAAAGTTCACAGCAATCCTCCCTCAACACAGCCGCCATGATTAGAAAGACTTCTTCTACTTCCGGTTTCAAGGCAGACAAAAGCAGTGGATTGGACTAGATTCGCGTTAGCCCCGCCCACCGACTTTGATGGGCGAGGTTGACAGATAAAATAAATTCATGATCCACTGCAACACAAGGACCATGAAATAATTAATTAAATAGTGAAATAATAATATATGTTTTTTTACTTAAAATGAATTGGTATTTTAATGAATTAATGACATATTTAATAACACATTTATGTACTTAATTCCAATTTTAATTAATGACATTTGATTTCAATTTTAATTAATGACATATTTAATCAATTATTTAATGATGTATTTATTTATTTATTTAATTTTGGCACTTTTTGTCCTCCATATTCCACAGCATGGATCACCATCTGTTGTGTTGATTCATAGCTGAATGTCAGAATGAACAGAGATAGAAAAGCTGCAACATTACGGCCTGACAATCCATCACCATCACAGTTTTCATCTGGTTGTTTTGCTCCAACATGCTGTGAAGTTCAGTTTTTACCTGAATCAATACAGAGATTCTATTTTCAACCAAGACTGGAATAAAAATTAGAATGTTTTGAGGTTATTAATGCAACTAAATCCTTTCAGATGGAAGGATTTACTTCTAAGTTCTAACTCAAGTTTCAGTTGGAGCACATTGCATTCACAAAGAAAAACAGCGATACCTTCATAGCAACATTTAATAAACCTAAAGCTTCCCTGTTGGCTCATTGGTGGAGTTTGTTACTGAGCATCTGAACCTTAAATCCAGTGAGACGACCATCTTCAGTCGAGGCCAGTCAGAGAACTTCAAGACCTTCCATCAGCTGGACCAGATGTGGCATCATCTCCCTCTGAACATCTGGATGACAGGAGAAAAGACAGAAATCAAACACAGATCACAGAAATACAATTTATTCACTTTCATTATTTTATAAAAGTAGTATGAACTTTATTAAAACTTGACATCAGCAATGAAAGTAAATGTTTTTATCTCGTGTTGAAGCTAAATTTAAAGTGAATTTTAATGACAGTTTGTCCTGAGAGGAGTGAGAATGGAGCTTTTCTTTCCTTTTTACAATATTCCCTCAAAACATTCTGTTTATTATTGGCTTTAGAAGCATTTTTCTTTACTTATTTATTTTTAGATACCTCAGACTGATGCACTTTGCTGGTTTGCAGATAATTTCATGTATAATGACAATAAAGATCTTCTAACATATTTTGCTGAAACAAGAACTGAAACCTTCTCAACCATCTCTCAGGCTGCAAAATTCCAACTGCTACAAAGAATTATCTGATGTACTTATTATTATTATTATTATAATCTTTACTGAACCCACCCTGGAATTAATAAAAATCTGTATATGGATTTGATTTTCTCTGATGGGACCACTATGGAAGCTGTAGTAATTATTAACTATCCTTTGAAGGGAAAGATTGGGTTTTCATTCAGGTGGATAAAAAAAATGCTCTCCCTTAAAAAAAACTGCATAAATTAAAGTAAATCTCTTCTGCACTGCACACATACTACACTTTTGTATCACTCTGGATGTCAGAGTAAAGGCAGACAGATCCACCGATCAGCCACAACATTCTGACCACTGACAGCTGAAGAGAACAACATCCATCATCTTGTTCTAATGCAACGTTCTGCTGGGAAACCTTGACGTTCATGTGGATGTTTGACATGTACCACCACCTAAACACTGCAGGACAAACAACCCCCTAGTCTCCATGGCAACAGCAGTCCTTGATGCCAGCTGCCACCCTCAGCAGGACAAACTAAAACTTCTCAGGAGTGGTCCAAGGAACACGACAGAGCTAAGCTGTTCACCTGGGTTCCACACTCCCCACATCCAGATCTGATTGAGCATCTGTGGGATGGTCCAGGATCAGCCTGGTCTAGGTAGGACCCACCCTGCAACCCACAGGATCCACAGAATCCACAGGACATCCCCAGAGGTCCTGATGAACCACTGGGTCAGAGGAGTTTTAGCAGCATAAAGGGACCAACACAGTATTAGTCAGGTGGTCAGAATGTTATACTGTTATATTGTCATGCTGATTATATGATCAGTAAATGTTACCATCAATTATAACGTCCACATTAATGAGGAAAAAAAACAAAAACTATCAGTTCATTCAGAAACTGTGGGGTTAAACCTAAAAACACAGACCTCAACAGCAGTTTGTTTCAAAGCAGAACACCAGCTGGTTTTCACTAAAGAAGCTTTCAGAGCAACAATTAAATGACAGTTTTGTTCTCATTAAGTTCACAGAGTCAGAATCAGCCAAAATAATGTATACACACATCAGGAAAAGAAAAATTTTGATCAAATCACGATAACTCTGTGTCCTGTTGTACGATGTTTTCCCAACAGATGGCGCTACCCTCATGAATGGAGCATCAACAAGTGACGTCTACAACACAACAGAAATGTCTGGAAGCCAGTGGCCACCACTTTGAGCACCTCTTGTAATTGTAGAGACCAAAGATAACTTTTATTAATCTCGTGATGTCTGAATAAATTTGGTATTGAAATATTCATGCAAGTTTTTCTTTTCCTGATGTGTGTAAACATTATTTTGGCTGACTCTGTATAATGGATTTCTGACAGCTCACCAGGCAACATCTTTTTATAATAATGACAAACATACCTGCATTCTACAGGAGTGATTTTCCTCATGTGCAGGTAAAGATGTGTGAGGAGCTTAGAGATGACAGGAGCAGGAGTCATCCTCACTAATTCAGCTTCCACCTAAAAACAGAAAGACCACAAACAAACACACTGATATACTCTCAAACGTTCAACCTCACATAAAAAGGGGAGTTTAACTCATCAGGTGACTGAAAATGAACGGCTTGTGCAGTTCTAGATCCAAAAGTAGGATGTTTCAACTCATGTTTTACTACAAATACATGCAATAATAAATAAATACAATGGCTGGTTGTTAGTTTATTCACTATTAATGTCACTTTATATACTGGATTGAACTTGAGCAGTGGAAGAGAGAAGGAATTTAATGAAATTATGGAGATTCAGAGAGGTAATGTTGCGGAATGTTAAGCTTAGCGCGGTTTAATTCAAATCAGCTGAATGTTAAACTTCAGTGCAGCTCAACGGGTTTCAGTTAACTTTAAAGTAAAATAACTTTTTTAAAAGCTAAATTACACAGCAGAGAAATACAGGTTGAGAAGGTCATTCTAATAATGACGGACAGCAACTAACACAGGTGTTTAGCGGTAAGTCAGCCACCTGCGTTAATTAGCCCACTAGCTAACTTAGTCGCTTAGCTAACTAACATGTCCGGACCAACTGCTCAAACACGACAAAACACAACTCTTCACAAGTCGCTGACTTAACGTACAACAAAATAACGCTACAGGTTAGAAGTATTTATCTTCTTACCGTGTTTTACTCCAAAATCAAGATCAACAGCAGCCAGAGATGCTACCAGATGTTCCAACCATAGATATACATAGACTAGATACGCTAGCGCTGTCTGCTATATATATCTATGGTCTGACCAATCACTGCTCTCTGGCTCCGTCCTCTGAGAAACTTGTTGTCGTTTGGCTCCACACTTGCTGATGACCACTTCCGGTCTCAGAAAATAAAAAAAAAAACTGACCTTTTTTCGTTTCTGTCTCTTACTGATTTTATTTATTTTTTGTTATTCTAAATATAAAATGAAAATCAAAGCATTTTTAAAATTTCGTATATCCCTTTTTGATCATGAAAAGGAAAAACGCCTTGTATTTCAATTTCATTTTTTGTATTTTAAAACGAAAATCAAATAACCACTTGTTTTTTGTTTTTCAATACCCGTTTCAGAACGGAAAATCCAACTGTCAGATAAATACATGGACCCAACCAGCTAGTTATCAGTTAGACACTTCATTTCAAAGAGCTGGAACCACAGATGCTTACTGAATCACTGACAGATACAGGGATGCAGCTTGTTCTTGCCTTCAACCTATGATCTCTCTGCTGAGGAGGCCAATGTATAAGAGGGTGGGATGTAGTCATGCATTACCTTTTGTTCCTATATTTTTTGTTTAAGGCATAAACAACCACTCTATATATAATATACAGGGCCTGTGGTAGCTTCTGTGTTTGCAAAAGTGATTCACTGCATAAAAATAGCGGCTTCAGTCATGTTAGTGAAAAACAGAAATCTCTGCACAAGTAACTTTCTCTTTCCCCTTAACAGACACTACTAACACCTTCCACTCTCTTCAGACACCACAGTCTAAGCAGTCTCTCTTTATGCCTGGCTACCACAGCTTATTATCTCCAACGCTCCAAAGCAATTTCCAAACAATGTGTCGTTTATTTCCTGTCTATATGTCTGTACTCTACAGTCTACCATCTACCTACCTGTCAGCATGGCTGTTTTTCTCCTTTCTGTCTGTCTATCTTCTGTCTATCTGCCTACCTCCTTGTCTGCACTTTGTTTATAGCGGGGAAGAATTGTCTATCTGTCTTGTGTTTATTTTGCCTGGCTTGCATTGTGTCTGTCAGACCCACAGTAGTTGACAGCCACACCTGTCTGCTAAGTACTAAGCAGTGTTTCTCCTGTCTTGCTGTATTTGTGTAGTTTGCAGTCTATGAGTCTGTTAGGCTGGTCGGCTGTGCTGTTGCGCCTGTCTGATAATCAATGCGACACATACAGACCCTCAGTGCCTTGACCTTGTCTGGTGCAGTGAAGCTGGCTCTAACAACATTCTCTTCTGCCCTGCCTTGGCCTGTACTGCTCTGCTGGCTGTGTTTGTGAATGCACATACATCTCTGTAGATGAGGGAGTGAGTGATCCAAGCATTCTAACATATAGGCAGACAGGTTTATTTAGACAGTGAGCCCTCCAAATGCATGCCTCAAGCCTTCTCAAAGAGAAACACCAGGAGAGACTGAGGTAATTTGTTTTCACCTCTACGTGCTGCCAAATTGATCCCTGACTATGACAGATCAGTAATATTCTATCCATTACTGAAAATACTGTTGAGCCTTTGCGCATGTGATTGAATGAACTACTAATTCTGTTTGTGATAAAATATAACTCATCTACCCCCATCTTCTGTTTATCCTAAAGAGCTTAATTAGGTGAGAAATTTAATACCATTCAATATGTGTCAGCTCAAACATGAAGCTAGAGTCAGTAAACAGTTAGCTTAGCTTAGCACAAAGACTGGGAATCAGGGGGAACAGTTAGCCTGGACCTTTCAAAGATAGGAAAATTTGCCTGCCAGCACCTCTAAAGCTCACAGTCATATCTTGTTCATTAAATCTGTACAAACTCTGCAATCCAGCTGTCATAAGCCCTTTTCATGTGTGGGATACATAAGATTGCTGGCTTTATCAGTCCATTAAAGTGATGGCACTCTGTCAGATATGTCATATTTCTGGTCCTGTTGACTTAATTTAGACATACCCGCAAAATGCCGGAGAAAACGAAGATACGCACGCAATATTTGTCATTCACATGAAATCTGGCAATACACAAGTGATGTGTAATACATAATAATGCAATAATAAGCAGAAGACAAAATCTCAAGCAATAGCGTATAAAAGTATCCAAATAATTAACATAGATTTTTATTCATGGATCCCAATATACTAAAAATTCTGACCAGGCGTGATGACCACACTACTACTTTACCAGTATGATTTGCTGTTAGATTCTTATTCATTCTATCTCCATGTCAGGGATAATTTATGATTATAACTAAATAATGAAGTTATTGCTGTTGGGATGTGCACTTCATCCAACCTCGTAAGACTACTATTGCAGCTTTTTCAGAAAAGTGACCAGGGTACTCATTCAGACATGAAGCCAACACTATCAGTTGCTGTCAGATTAACGGAAAGGAGTGCATGCATGAAAGGGGTGATTATACATTTGCCTGTGATAATGTTACCTAGCAACAATGACAAAAGCATCCGCAGGCCAGGCAGAGGACTTCAAAAGACCTCAAAGATGGCCTTTATTTATCTAATCAGTTTTAAACGCCACACTGCACTTTGGATCAGACGAATGGATTACACCGCCCACCAAAATATTGTTGTAGACCATGCACACCCTAAAAGGCACTCCCCAAAGGAAGCAGCCTCCCGAAGCAGGACAGTGTATTTTACCACACTGTAAGAACTATTCAGGAACAGCTCAAGGAACATAGCAAAGACCCCAAGTTGTTGACCTAGCCTCCAAACTCCCCAGATTCCAATCCAATTGGATATCATTTGTATGTACCAGAATTAGGAGGATCCATTGCCGGACCACCCTTTCACCCATGGGACACAAAGAATCCATTCCCATTGATCCAATCCAAATCACTGAACAGCCCCAGAGGTCTTATGTCCATTGTGAGAACTCTTTTGTCGACATGAGGGGGACGTACAAAATATTATGCAGTACCTTTAATGTTAGAGCTAATTAGTGCATACTACTTCCTGTTTCCAGTTTTATTCTAAGCTAAATGGGAGCTGCTTCCAGGGTCATGATGAATTTGGTCTTCTCATCTAACTCTCAGTAAGCAATTGAATCTCTAAACATTTCTTTTTTGTGCTGGCATTTTGCTCTTATTTGACAACTGACAGCCTAGAGAGAGAAAGGAAATATGGACAAAAAAAGAGAGAGAGAGAGTGGAGAATGCAACAAAGGCCCCCTGGACACGACCCAAACTATGAACATTTTGTTTATGTGGTATATGCTTTAACCTGAAGGTCACCAGATACCCTATTATCTTTCTCAAAATGTCAGATTATTCCTATTTTTAAAAATCTATTCTCTCTTAAGCAGCCATTTTGTGCCCAAGAGTGAAAGAAAATATAAACCTCACAAATAATGCATTATTTTCACTCCACTACAGTTTCTTTGAGGAAACTGTATTCACTTATCTTTTCAGATGTCACAAGCTGTAAGTAATGCTCTAGCAGCAAGTTGTAAGAAAGACAACACGATTCATTTCTGCTCTAACAGCTTCGAGAAAGAAAAGGATGTGGCAGCTAGTGTGGCAGTCTTCAGGAAGTCCTTTCAACTGTTCTGATGCCTGTACTGGGAGGGTTGCATCACTCCCACTTTTAGCCAAGATTTTTAAAACCCTAAAAGCCCACTGTCCAGGGATTTATGGCTGTCATAGGGCTCATCTGAAACTAAGAGGTCATAGATGTAGCTAGTCCAACAAGGGTGTCAAAGCTAATCTGCAAGATCAATTCTAACATAATCTGGTGTGATGTAATCTTAGAGGTGGGTTGACAGTTGAGACAACAAACAAAGGACTGACGATAAGTAATAAAATGATTCAGTCTCTCAATTGCGTTGAACATCAGCTTTGCTGTCAATTTAGGTCTGTAAGGCACACAGTTCTTTCACTAAAGCTAATCTATTTTTACATAAAAGCTCATAGTCTCGACTGTAGTTGCCTTTACATTGTTCAGTGGTTAAAAATAATGCTTTCTAAAGCTAAAGCACAGAAATAAGAGAAGGGGGGAATCACATCTACAGCCTATGCTCACTGCCAAAATCAAAAATATAACAAGAAAAGCACTCAGAGACCACAATAATCCACCAAGGCTGCACTGAGCAAAGGTGTGTGTCATGCACAGGCGTGTACGTTATGTACAGATATCAAATCGTGAGACCTAAATATGTCGCGGGCGGCGGGAATTGATTGGACTCGGAAACACCACTTCAGTTTTATCAATTGTTCCTTGTAGAATGTCGGACCGATAAGTCCCGATAATTCCGCAGCGGTTGATTTGTAGTAGGATTGCAATCATGTGATCGTCAGCAGGCAGCTGGTAGTGTTCACTTCTTGTCATAGTTACAGTGCTGCCGTGTCGCTATCTTGCAATGATACACAAATCAATCTGGATCCACAAATCCATGGAGCCAGACTCTATCAAATCTAATAAGGTCGTCCTTGTGTCATTTCTCACCTTCCCTGAAAATTTCATCCAAATCCGTTTTTCATCCAAGTCCATTTTTGAGTAATATTGTGTACAGACGGAATAACAGAAGGACAGACAGACAACTGCACGCCGATCATCACATAACTCCGCCGTGCTCCTGGACGGAATAAAAATGGTAAACTAATAAAGTAACACTCCCAACAATGCATAGTGCCATTGACAGTACTGTTTAATAGTTACAAAATAGTATTAGACTGACATATGCCTTCTGCATTAAAATAAACCAAAAGTTCTTCATAAGATATCAGCCTACTTTATCACACCATTAGCTATAACCGCTTCATCCTGTAGAGGGTCATGAAGGACTGGAATCTATCCCAGTTGACATTAGGAGAAAGGGGGGTAAACTTCAGACAAGTTGCCAGTCTTTCACAGAAAAGACATAAAAACATAAACCATGAGCAATGGTTACACTCATACCAATGGCCAATTCAGAATGATCCATTAATCTTCAAATCTTTAATTGGAGGAAACCAGACACCTAGAGAAAAACCACTCAGGCACCTAAAAACATACAAACTCCTCAGAGAAAGGCCCCAACTGACCAGCAGGTTCAAACCCAGATCCTAGTTACTATCAGGTCAATTCAATTCAATTCAATTTTATTTATATAGCGCCAATTACAGTCAAATTGTCTCGAGACGCTTTACAGAACCCATATGCCTGACCCCCAGAGCAAGCCAAAAGGCGACAGTGGCAAGGAAAACACCCTTTTAACAGGGAAAAAAACCTCGAGCAGAACCCGGCTCTAATGTGGGGGGACCCATCTGCCTGCTGGCCGGGCGGGTTGAGAGGGACAGAAGAGGTAGAGGGGTAGAGATAGAGGGATAGAGGTAGAGGGGTAGAGATAGAGGGGTAGAGATAGAGAGGTGGGGGGGGACACAAGGACCATAAAACACACAGTATAATACATGCATGATAAGACAGATGATACATGCAAAGTACAACTAACATGGAAACTAATTATAGTTTACTGCTATGGTGTACAGCTCTGGCATTAAATATACTACATATATAGCTGGTCACAGTGCTAACCACTGCCCACTATACCACCCAACATAAACATATGGATATTGTATGTTCGTCTAGAAGGACACAGAAATTTTCTGATATGACGTCCTTGCCAGCATGATAGGTTACTTTCCAAAACAGTGGCAAACCACAACTCAAAAACAAGCCTGTTTTATGATGTGACAGTGCCAGACCTAAAATTGTTCCAATTTCTGTAGCATCAACACAAAGACATGTTTTCCGGCCTGAGACTCCAGGACAAGGCCTTTCAAAACTTACAAATTAGGGTTAGAAAACTAAACCAGTTTTACAATGTGGCAGTTTGGTTAAGTTGAGGCCCACAAACTATGTGGTTAGGTTTGAGAAAAGATCATAGTTACGTTTTCAAAATAACCTTTAAGTGAGGGAATGAATGTGGTCTTTCTATAGAAAAGTTCTCCCTTGGCACCTGAAATGTGACAAATGTGATGCCAAATGTTAGTTTTTGCAATAATATTTAATGAGGTTCTGCTCAACAAATATATTTTTTGCAAAAATTCTGTCTCTAATGAAGTTTGATTGTTCATCAGTGTGTTATAGGAGTAAAGAGTAACACCCTTGTTTATTTTACATGACACAGACTCTTGAACTTTAGAGCACTTTCATCCGGAGCCAATGTATACTTTGGATATCGTACCTATTTAGCATGCCATCCAAATTAAACTTAAAATCATCTTAGATCAAATCTTAGTTAGCTCAGTTATCTCAGCCCCTCTGACTTGAGGTATCTGAGGCCAAATGCTCAGCTTTTGCAGCTCTATCATCTGATATTCTTTGTAAACCTTTCCAGACCAAAGTGCTAAGATGCTTTTCGGAAGCTGGGCTTAGCTCTGCTTAGTACCAGATGACTCCTCAAGCCCCATGCTGCTTCCAATACTGCAGCACTGCCTGCAGCCAAGCCATAAGTGATACACAGAGAGAAAGTAAGAGAAGAGAGATGGCAAGAGAGGAAGGGGGTAGATGAGAGGTTGGAAGAGATAAAAGGATGACAGGAGAAGAGAAAGAGTGACAGAAGGGTATGAAGGGGCGAGAGAGCATGGGGGAGGGAGAGGGGGCTGGATGAGCAGTTTGTCTAGTCAGGTTTGTACTCTTCTGTAAGCTTTCCCAAGCATCCGTCCATCCTGCTGAGACAAAAAGAGATGAAAGCGTGACTATAGCTCGGTGGCTACTGAGAGGAAAGGTGAAGAGAGCTCCTGCGGGGATGGCGAGGAGCAAAGCAGGCAGGGGGTTAGAGCTGGTGAAAATAGCCTCAGCTGAACTACAAGCTGAATTCCAAATGCCACATTTGCTTTTCATTGGATCCGGTGGTCTGTCATTTGGCACTTGCCAGAGAAGCACTTACAATCAGACCTCAAGTATTATAGGAACTCCCTTATGGGTGCTATTCTGGCATTCATTGATCTAGTCTGGTGCAATGAAAGTCAGTTTTATCTATGTTCAGTCTTGGGAAATAGCTTCTCCTTCTCCCTTTTCAGACAGTAGTTGGTATAGCTGGGGAAGAGTCTTTGGTAAAACTCCATTTGCATGCATTTTATTCTATTTTTTTTACCAGCTTAGGGTGAAATTTGAGTTTAATGTTTAAATTGGATATGTTTTTGCTTGTCCGATTTATGGAAACATGCTAAAACCAACACGTATGCCACTAAAAGTATGCAGAATTATCTTACATGTTCCTGTTTGCTGCATGCCCATAGACATAGAGATAGCCACCATTGTACTGAACGTTAAAATATGTTGAATCATTTTTTGTGACTTGTGCCATGGCTGCTGTCAGCTGTTAAACCTGATGCTTACGGACACATGTAGTACAGAAAGACATCCAGAATTTCCATGTGCAATCTTACCTTTGATGTATGCCAACACTCTGGAATTTTGCCTTTGATGATTATGTTGTAGTAACAGCGCTCTGTCCACAGGTATCCAAAGTTCAGGCTGAGGAACCCCAAAAGACTACAAAAATGTCATTCAATTTTCTTTTAACTCACTGCAGCTAAAAAAATAGTCTCTGAAGAATGATAGAATATCACTGGTCATAACACTGGCATCCTCCTTGCCAAAGAGGAATGAGACTGTCTTCAAAATTAAATGTTTAAAAATTAAAGAAAGGTACACTGAATTTTGTTATACTGACTTCCACCTGCATTTTTAATGTACTAATAAACCGTTATTTATTTATTTATTTTTTAAAAGCAAATAGGAGGTAATATAATGTGGTACAATTTTGAATCATCTGACAGTAAGTGATACTGCACAGGGATGAAGTCATTTTTGTTGTATGCTGTTTAATGTTGACCATCTTAGTTTAGCATAGTACAAATCTAGCAGAGCTTGTTAGCATTAAGCACAAAGCACAGTGAAGGCTGATCGAAATGTTAGGGTGTGCAGATATTTGGTCATCGACTGAAGTATTGAATAAGTTAAAATTCTGAGTCTGGGGATCACCAAAGTTATTAAACTTCCTCAGGAGGGAAATTCAAATGTCTGTACCGAATTTCATGGCGGTCCTATAGTTCCTGAGACGCTTCTCTGAAAACCACTTTTGTCAAAGTCATAGTGGCACTACATGAAAAATCAGGGGATCACCAAAGTCAAATGTGTCCTCTGGGCACAATGAGGACCATCTGCTTTAATTCACTGCAATCCATCTTCTGGCTACTGAAATATTTCAACCTGACGAAGTGCAAAGAGTGAAGTGGTGGCTGTGGATCTTAATTCAATACATTTTTTTCAATATTTAAATTGTGATTACAACAAAATCTACATTAAAGGTATTTTTCTTAGCCTCAACTACATACCAAACCTTTCCAACCATGACTCAGTACTTAATTAGCAACATTCGTTATCCGCTAGCTTAGCTAAAAGAAGTCGTCAAGTCTCTCTCTGGATGTATCCGTTACTGGTTTTTGTGAGTTCACAGTGGGTTGCATCCAGTGAGACTGTACTGCATAGGATGGGAAGTAAGTATGTAACATTACAATCGGTTCACACAGGATACAAATTACTGTGCGGAAATTGTCATTCTACAGAGATTAATGTTCTTTTTCCATTGAAGTTAAAGTGCAGAGAGGGACTTCCGCACTCACTGTGGTGCTTCAGCACTGCACTTCAAAGAGATCACCTGTAGGTCAGTGTCTTCATAACTGTGAGGTCTTATTTTTTGGATTTTCTCTTTAGGTTTGAATTCCAGCTTGTAGGTTCCCTTCATTCCGAACACATCAGGAATGCAGAAATCCATCATTTCCCTTCTACCAGGAAATCAGGATGGAAACTCAAAGATGGATGGCCCGTGGGTTGAGTAACTATTATGCCACAGGACTGAGTGATTACTTTAAATTATGCAAGCTCACTTACTTTGTGTTTGTTCTAAAGCACATCCAGACATGCGCCCACACAGTCACAATTTAGCATCGCATTTAACTCAGCTCTGACAGTGAGGAAGCAGCCAGGGCAGACGTGACTCTGTCTGCTGCCCTGATTCTGCTCTATCATCTTATTTCCCCTGCTAGTCGTCACTTATTGGGGCTTCATAAAGACAGAATGAGCGAGATCTCAGCCAGGCAGTATTAACTGCTCGCCCGCCCTCCTGCGAGACAACCAAAGTCAACTCTATCTCCTGCTTTTCATTTCTACATTTTCCCCTCTCTGTCCTTCTTTCCTCTTCTTGCTTTTTGTCTTATCTTTTCTTCCCTCAGCCCCTCTGTAACTGTCCCCCCTCTCTAGAGGAACAGAGGAGTCTTATCACAGTTTAATCTCCAGCTGAGAGTCTGCGATGTGGGGCCCAAGCCAATGTGACTTTGTCGTTTATTCTGTGTCGGGGCATCTTAGAGGACGGCCGAGTGTTTGTGTTGAGAGTGGTCGGGGTGATTGAATTGCCAGAATAGCCTCCAGGCGCATGAAAGAGAGAGGTGAAGAAAATAAAAGAGAGGGAGAGTGATTTTTCACAACAAATCGCAATTCAAACATGGTAATCTGATGCCCAGAGATATTTGAACACACATCCAGACAGAGAGGCTGCAGGCAACGGGAGGTGGTGTCTCCTGTCTCTGTGAGTGCGCAATACCTGTAGCTTTATCTTAGCACTGCTGTGCTCTACCTACTGTGACAAGTGCTACAGCAGGGAATGCAAATAATATGCAAGAGGCATATTAAAGAAGAGAAAGATGGAGAAAAGAGGGGGAGGGGGAAGAAACTCTTGTAAAAGTCTCTCAGTCCTTCTATCTGAAGAACCACGGTATGTAGAGGCAGGGAAAAATAGAGTTTGATAGAAGAAAAGAAACAAAATGAGAAATTATTACAAATGCCACAATCTTCTATCCATCTATTCATTCTCAGCTTGAAAACTCACCATGCAAAGGAAAAAATAAGAGCAAGAGTCTGAAATGGTCCCACAGGTGGAGAAGAGAGTGGGAAAAAAGCACTTAGGATAATAAAGTGAGGTCAATCCCATTCAGAACAAAGACAAGGTGTCTGTGATATCCAGGTCACAGTCTCTCCAGAGGTCTAAATTTCTCCTCTTTATGTTTTCATAATGAACTTTTTAATTTGATTGATAGTTTGACTGTCAAATCCTCATGTTCCCGCAGGGAGGGCTCAATGCATTTTAAATGTTACGTTTTCCAGCGGACAGTCTGAAAGATGTGAGGAGAAAACAGGATTCGATTTGTCTTTATGTCGTTTACTCTTGGAAGGAGTTATGAATGAAAAGGAGAAATAGACATAAAAATGTGTTTTCAGATGACATGTTTCTGTTGACCTAACAGGGCAGTTTGTGGTCGAGTATGAAGTGGCCAGGATGAGAGTCAGCATCTCCAGTTCTGAGGCCATGATTCTCAGAAACTCCATAAGCGATGGAGTTTAAGTGTTTCGGGATCTTGTTCATAAGTGATGCAAAAATAGAACGTGAGATGGACAGACAGCTTGGTGCAGTGTCAGCAGTAATGGGAGTGTTGTGGTGAAGAGGGAGCTGAGATAGAAGGTGAAGCTCTCTGTTTCTGGTCGGTCTAAGCTTCAACCCTCACCATGGTCCGGAACCTTGGGTAATGAAAGAATGAGGTCATAGACACAAGTTGCCAAAATTGCTTTCCTCCATAGGGTGGCTGGGCTCAGCCTAAGAGACAGGGTAAGATCTTGGACATCTGGTGGAAGCTTGAAGTGTTGATGCTGCTCCTGTACATTGAAAGGAGTAAGTTGAGATAGTTAGGACATCTGATTAGGATGTCTCCTGGGTGATTTCCTATGGAGCCATTCAAGGCACATCGAACTGGAAGGAGATGTCTGGGTAGACCCACAATTCACTGGAGGCATTGCATATCTCATTTGGACATGGGACACCATGGGAAAGTTGCCATGAAATTTGTATCTTAAGATATCTCACACACTAATAAATAAAGCCTTCTCTTTCTGTCCATTCATGTGTCTGTTCTTCACATACTGTTGGATACTAAGCCAGTTTAGTATCAAGTCTGAAGCAAATTCAATGAGCATTGGCCCTTTTTGGGTCTTTTTGTGGTCCTCAGACTGCTCTTTTGCAGCTGTGCACCTGTTGCTTGAATTATCTTCAAAGACAATATTCTAAAAAAAAGTTCTCAAAGATCAAAGACGATTCCAGAATCCAAATTCCAAGAATTGCAAAATTGTAGCTCACTACAATAACTGAGGTGATGTGAGAAGAAAACTGAATACAGCAGTCAAATTTAAGTGAAATTGAATTAGGCAAAGGACTCTGGCAATGAGATGTAGCAATTTGCTTTGCTGTCAGGCAAAATTACGGCATCTTACCAGAAAATGAAAGACTCTGTGTGTCTGTTTTTTGCTTTCCTCAACAATTGTTTATCTAGTCTTCTTTACGCTTGGTAAGTGTACTGATAGGGACCCAATGAAATTATATGTCAACTTTGTCAATTTCCTTTGGTAAGCAGTGGCTATTTTCATTCTGACCTTGGGGTACCTGTGGACAGAGCCACCTAGAACATCATCTTTAAAGGCAGAATTCTAGAATGTTGGCATATGTCAATGGTAAGATTCCAAAAGGAATGTCTGCAAACTTATAAATACTCCATAATATTTTAAGTTCTCTGTAGTACTCCACCAAGGCTGCTGAGTTGTATCATTTCTGACGGATGAAATCTTTACTAATTAAATACCTTGCGGTGAGCACAGGTGTGTGTTATGCATGTGTACGTTATGTACAGATACCGAATTGTATGACTTAAACATGTAGCGGGCGGTGGGAATTGATGGGACTCAGAACCCCCCCCACAATTTAATCAATTGTTCCTTGTATCATTTCTGACAGATAAGTCCCGATAAGTCAATGGTAGGATCGCAATCATGTGAACATCAGCAGGCAGCTGATGTAGTGTTCACTCGTTGTCATAGTGACGGCATACTGTTATCTCGCAATGATACAGAAACCTTAAACAAAGCCGTGGATCCGGATCATAAGACGCATCACTGCCAAAATCTAATCACTTGGTCCTTGTATCATTTCTGACCTTTCCTGAAAACTTCATCCAAATCCGTTGGATGTAATGTTGCGCACAGACTAACCGACAGACAAACGCCGATCGTCACATAACCCGCCACGTTCCTTGGCGGAGTAATAACAGTGTGAGATGGGGTATGGTGTAACACTGCAGTAGCTTAACACCAGCCGTGCACGAATGTCTTTGCACATGTGAGCAATGAGAAACATTTCGAAAATCCATTTTAGGTGATACTAACGGAACACGTTGATGATCGTATCAGTCGATACCATGCTTGTCTGGGATACTTGCTCTTTTGGTTTCCATGCAGCAGATGACTGGTGTGATCAGCCATTTCCAGTTTGGAGTGGGGACAGAGCTCCACAGTGTTTGGTCTCCCACGCTTTAGATGATCACGGACAAAGTTTTTAGCTACATCCTGTACTCCGGGGAAACACATGTTTTCATTGCGTGTAGCCAATGTTGCAATGTGCCTTCATTGTAATCAGTGATATCATTACATTGCTGACTCATCCCAGCTCTACTGTAGCCATGGAACACTATTTAATATTTAATATGTCTCTTTATGTTTCTCAAGAACCACTTTTCTAAACTACATTAGAGTCAACACTGCTCTTCTCTCTGTTCCCAGCATTACACACAAGTTTGAAGCAGATCAGATGAACGGCTACACACACTCATGCACACACACAAACGGCTACACACACACTCATGCACACACACACACACACACACACACACACACACACTGTGTTTTCCACACTATATTTTGTACAAAGTATATTTTTACATTACATAGTTGTTTTTTCACATTTTTGCACACTGCATATATTTACATTATTTGTTTTACGTTTTTGCACAGTTTTTCACACATCCTTAGCGTTTTCAGTATATTTAGTGCCTATGCAAATAAATTCTGTGCTCAAATGTTTTATGTTCAGCAAATGATGAGTGGTTTTAATGTGACTGTAGCTGCTATAACAACATAATTTCCTGCAAAGGATCAATAAAGTATCAACCTATTGTAACCTGCAGAAACTTCTAGTCCTGTTAAAATCAGAACCACAAGTGTTCATACAACAAAAGCAACATCCAGCAATCAGAATGTGGTGCAGTTGTAGATGATTGAGAGAAGTACATAGATGCAGATATATATATATAACGTCTTCCTTCACTGTTATGTATATATATATATATATATATATATATATATATATATATATATATAAAAACAGTGAAGGAAGACGAGACCGCATTGAGCTTGTTGGGCAGAAAGTTTTCTTTTAAAGTCTTCCCAGTGGCAGCTTTTATAAAAGCATGGTTGTGTGCAAAGTGTGCAACAAAACAAAGAGTTGTCTTATCACGGCAGCACTTCAAGCTGATGGCATCACCTCAATGCAAAACATGTTGCTGTTAGCTCCAGAGCTACCGTTAGCTACGACAGTCCTGGTAATGGCTAACAGTGTAGCCATCCCATAACAGACCACTTGAGAAGACATGAAAGCGCTTGAGTTTACAAAGAGTCTTAAAATGTTGAATACAAGAAAAGCACACAGAGAGCGCAGTACTCCGCCAAGGCTGTTCATTCCTCCATATGGCATTGTCAGAAATGCAGCATTTTATTATTGTTATTGATGATCAGAAATCACAGCACAATAGAATGTGGACATTTAATATAGATGTACACACAAAGAAAATGACCTTGTGCTGAGCACAGATGTGTGTTATCCATGTGTACATTATGTATGGATAATGAATCATGTGACCTACATATGTGTAAATTACTCTTATAAATGTCTGTTGATCAGTTTTTTCACTTTAATTTAAAAAAATACGGTAGGAGAGAAGACAAAAGAGTGACAAAACCAAGACCTATAGATCGGATTGTTTTTTTTGGTTTTTACTTTTGAGTTTTTCAACGTATTCATCGTCAGTGTTAGACACACTGTATTTTTCAGATTCATGATGATTCTGAAAGATTTACAGTATCCGCAAATTCAATGGCATAAAAAGACTCTAGGCACATTTCCTATCACATCATTACTGCAACGCAGCGCTCATATCTGACAGTGCCATTTAAGGATTCACTGGTCTGACACTCACCGGGAAAATTTCAGTCTTTTCACATGAATGGCAAAGTGAGTGGATACAGATGGATAGATTATTGTCCTCTTGAAACTGAGCTTTGCATCCTCCTCCTGGCCCACATCACTACGGGATTTCTGACAGTGAAATCTGCAAAGTAAAGGCTTATCACCATTTCCTTTTGTTATCATTTTCAACGTCCTCTTCATCATCACTGCAGTAAAACAGAGGGGAAATCAAACAGAGGCAGCAGTTTTTGCTATACCAGAATAAACAAGTACAATAATACTGTATTTAAGTCTCATACGTGCTGTGTTTGATCTTTCAAGTTCTCTTGTGGTGACATGCACTTGAGATAAACCTAAAACTTGCTCTAACTTTCAAATCCACAACTTTGAGGGTATATGGGGATGGGGAAGGGGAATAAAAACATCAGACGAGCCAGATTTAGCAAAAAACATGTTTAATCTCTCCTTGATGCGTGTCTATTTACACGTAATAAATCTGCAAAATTGGAAAGAGCAGGATATTTACACGGGCGTGAAACAGCCAAAACCTGTCACAGCAGCTTCAAGTCTGAAACTCTTAAAAAGGTATCAGAATTCATAAAGTATTAAAACTCTTTAAGGTATTTTTTTCTTTCTACCTCTCTCCTCTTTAATCTGTGTGTGAAGGTATTTCATGTCCTCTTCGCCGTCTCTGAAATGTACTTTAATCAAAGTGAACTCAGCAGGTGAGGAAGCTGGAGAGCTGGGACTGCAGGGATGAGAAATGTGATTGTTGCTGTTGGGGCAGGGGTTAGAAAATGGCAGATGAGGGTAAGTTTTCATGTCGTGGTGTTCCTCCCTATGGAGGCGAGAAGGTACGATGTTGGAAGGTGCAGCCCATACAGAAAAACACCTACATTCCACATACACTTCAGAAGTGATTTTAAAGGTTTTCAAAATGGTGTCAGTTCCTGCGAACCACGAATAGTTTACATTTCTAGAAATGCCTTAAGTGGTGCTCTTACTGAGAGTCAAAAAAGGAGATTAATATCATTCTCATGTCTGTGTGCCTTATGTGAAGGTAAATACAGCAACCTGTTAGCTTAGCATAGCTAGGTTAGCATTTAACTTGTATATTCTCTCTAATGTAGTTTGAATTATGTGTTCAATGTACAGCTACAGGTTTCTGATCTGTAGGTCTCACCAACTTCCCAAGTGTCATCAATCTACTTCCATGCCCCGTCTGCCCTTTTTCCTCACCCCAACTGGTCGAGGCCGATGCCTGCCCTCACTGACTGTGGTTCTGCCAGAGGTTTTGCCCTGGTGAATTAAATTTAATTGAAATATGACAAAGACCATAAAGCATCCAGTCTTAATTCTAGCATGAAGACAAACACGAAATACCTTAAAGCAAAGTGATAAACATACATTGTTTTAATAGCTTATATATATATATATATATATATATATATATATATATATATATATAAAAACTTGTAATTTCTGATTCTAGTGGGAGATGGGAGATATGTGTTGTAACTTTTACATTCACTGTGTGTGTGCAGCATATAGTAGTTCCAGAATACACTGGAATGCTATATTGTTTTCACACATTGCTTTATATCTGCTGCATGTAATATGCATGCTTAGTATATGAGATAAAATTTGTTATTCATCTTTCGGGGTGTCATACGTCAACTAATGAGCCAGGCTACCACTTTGCTACTTTGCATTAACTTAGGCTAAACTAACTCCTGAGCTTCAGAAATAGTACACAGATTGGAATTCATTTCTTATTCTCCCTTCTGAGACGGAAATTAGCCGTATGGCTACAATCTCTCAAATTTGCATGGAAATGTACCTTAATATGAACTGTCTCATTTTAAAAATAAATAAATGAATTGAACTTTCAATATACTGTGTTCTTGGCCCATTTTTTGACACACATCTTGAATTACACCCTTAAAGTATATGGAATATACATAATTTTCTATATGGCAAGAGGCTGACAAGGCACAGTGAACACTTCTGTGTCAGTCAGACTCTGAGAGAATCTCCGCCTTCACCTCTTTCCTTTCCTCACTCCACCCTCCTCCATAACCGTCTTTTTCTATGTGGAAAAAGATGAACACCACAGATGTGATGGAATGGAAAATGAAGCGGTACTGTAGCCTTCAAAGCACTTCCTCTGCCTTGCCCGAGTCTTTTCATCTTTTACCCCAACAAGTGGTGAAGCAGAAAACAAGAAGCAAAACAAAGAAACAAAAGCACCAGAGACCAAGAGGGCCTTATCTCTCCATCTTGCAGAGCATTTTTTTTCTTCTTTTTTTTTTACTCTTTACAAAGCCATCCTAGGGGTACTAACTAAGCCTTATTTCTCTAGTAAGATCACAAAAATCATCTTTACAAGTTTTCATCAAAAGAACAATTGAGCAAGTGAATAGCAGTTAAACATCAATGCAACGGTCCACATCCTCAGACTGTTTCAGTCATTCACTGAATTGAACAGAATGTGGTAATGAGGCCCTGTACATGGAAGCAGTGTTGCCTTAATTTCACCATTCATCAAGAATAAAGACAGACACTAAATACCCTCAATGAAGGAGTATTTAAAAGACTCAAACTGAGCCCTAAGCTTGTTTTGTGGAAGAACTGAAAAGCAAATGGATCAAAGATAATCTCTTATGACAGAGTTGTCCTCCTGATGTCGATGAAAAAGCTTTGGTCAGCCCTCCCTGTATGTTGTTTTACCCTGTGTAGATCAGTGGTTCAAGTATTACAGCACATACAGTACGTTTCACTCTGTCCTGACACATAGTTGTGCTGTCAGATAAAAACATGGCACCTTAGTGAGAATGACAGGCTAATATGTAGAACAGACATTTGAATGGACTCTGGGTTTTTACAGAGTTTCGCAAAACATCCTGGATTCACCAAGGGGAATGTACTTTTGTTGGACTCAAGGGTTGATTATTTGACAGGAGCAAATGTGTTTGGTTTGGCGGCATGAGGGCTGGTCCAGGTCTGTGTGTGAAAAATATCCCTGACAATATAAAAGCATGGACAAAGAAGGAGCTAAAGAATGTATGTGTCGGAGATGCCAGAGGTGCTAAAGTAAGGAACATAGAGTTTACTGTTCATTTCTATGTGGGTATGACTGGAAATTATCATTCAGTGAACAGGTACCGTAACATCCCAGTGTCATTCCGATCGAAACATCATTATTATTTGCCAGTTTATTAAAGCACGTGACTTTGATTAGAGGGATTTCTGCTCGAAGATACAATCCAAAGGGGCCAGATGTGTTAATTTACCACAAAGTTACATGTCTGAAACTCAACTATCACACCCAGCGTGACAGTCACACTTTTGTGTCATACTGTTAAACAGCTGTGACTGAACAATTATCACCTGGAACATGTCAGTCAGCAGTCCATCTGGTGCTGTTCGAGGTGTGGCTTACACACTTTAGTACGCTAACTGCTGGTCTTAATCAGCAGTTCATGGCATCGGAACAAACAAAAGAACAGAGGAAGTGCACATGTATTAATAATATGGAATGTAGATCATTTCACATGGCGGCTGCATTATTCTTAATATAACGGATAATTTAGTTTTTACATTGTCCTTTGCTGTCAGTGCTTATTCTCAGCTTAACTATTTTGCAACTAGAGCACCGAAAATGCTGCATATCTAATTACAATAAATAAATGTTCATGATTTTCAGTTGATCTGTTACCAAGATAGAACAACCCAAATGGCTATCATCTTTCAATTTCTTCTTCTCAAACTCAGTGCACATTCTTGGGACAACTGAACAAATGGTTCTAATAACTTCCAACTTTAGAGAAAAACCATTAGCCTTTGTATGCAAAGTTCCCCATCCAACTCCAGAGCTCTTCAAAGCTGTCTGAACTGTACTGACGATTCTACTTTCAGCTGGTTAAAGACTTCTTTCCGCTCTTCCACTGGGACAAAAAGTCTGAGGGAAGCACTGCTGAACAGGAAGAAAATGTAAATGATTTGGATACACTGGTAACTGCTTCCTTTAAAGTCATATTGTTCTACAAGGTGTGTTTAATGCATTCGATCCTACTTTATCATGACCCTTATACAGAGTTTTGTTTTTCTTTTTTTTTTTCTTATTATTTCATCCATCTGGTTGTTGATTTGTCTGGTCTGGTGCTCTGTTTTTACAGGATCTTATGTACATTGAATGTACATTCTGTCAACAATCAATCGTGTGTATTTTTCCCATTAGTGTACACTCTGAGGTAAGAGGAATGTCTTATGTATTAATGTATGCCTTTCAAGAAGAACTGCAAGTAAATGTGGAGCTGCACATGGTGCTCGGAAAACTTTTGAACTTGTTTTTTTTTTCTTTTCTACCCCACAGAACAAAAAAGAGAGAAAGGCCTTGAATTGGTCCAAAAACACTCACATAAATCAAGCGACATTTCATTATTTTTTTCATAAACTACGTTCACAGTTCAAAAATGGACCCTTCGGCTTTACCATCTTCACTGCAAATTAGGAAAAGAAAAAAAACATTAGACAATACTGTTCCACTTTCTTTTGCACGGAAAAACTAGCCTTCATTTCGGATGGCACACCTTAAAAGATGCTTCAGACAAGAGGGGAAGTCTAGAAAACAAGATCAAGAAGCTGTAAAGCACAGCGTGCCAAGGATCAGCTTAAATGACTGCCTGGTACCTCTATAATCTGCTACCACAGCATGAGGCTGGCTTGCACAGAAATGACTTGTCTCATCTAAATCAGCTGACCAGGTCTTGATGTATTTGGTTTCTCTAAAGCAAACACAAAAGCACTGTAGGTTGGTTGGCTCATAGGCAGCTTCCAGACATCATTTGTCTTTTTGCTGTCTTTAGAACCAAATATGTAGCACTCAATGGCCCCAAGATCTCATGAAATATAGAAAGTGTTTGTAATATATATATATTTATATGTATTTGCCATTTACCTATTTTAAAACTCTCACTGTCGGTCACTAAGCATGACAACATTTTCATCATAGCACATTTCATCTAACAAAAAGAGGTCTCTTTGCACTAAACAACATTCAAAGTAAAACATGGCACAGGACGACTTTTTCCTTGTGTTTTCATAATTTTTCATCTTGGAAATATCAAATCTTCTCAAACTTATCTTTTGTACATTGAAATGGAAAACATTTTTTCAACTTTTCATTTGCTTTAAAAACAAAAAGTTTGTATTTATATATCTATCTATATATATATTCATATATCCTCTTCTCTCTTTTGATTTAGCTTTGTTGTGCAAATTCAGCAGTAACACAAGTGGCACAGCACTGGGGAGAGAAGGCAGTTGGGGGAAAAAAACGGAATCAAATGCATTAACAAATCAAATGCAGAGTTATGAAACTGACAATGTCCTTTGTTATACTACAGTGGAGTTCTTGTTGAAAGAATAGGAGAGTCAGTACTGGAGGAGGAGTTTCCCTGCAAAGTTCTTCCTCCTGGTTGCCCTGCGATGGCAGCAGCTTGTTGCCAAGCATCCACCCTGCTGAAGTGTCTTTGAGCAACACACTGCATCTCTGCCTGGTGCTCTACAGCTGTCCCTGACCTCTGACCTCACTGTGGAGGGCAGCAACAGAAAAGAGATTTATTTATTTTTTTGTTACAGGGATCAAGTATTGTAATAATATATCCTGGATGCTTATTGGCTCACAGTCTGAACCGTAGCCTTGGCTGTGGGAAGGTACAGGCTTGCAGCTGGCACCTTTCTTGTAGCATTTCAGTTCCAGTTAGACAAGTTTTCAGTCAGCACTGTGCATGACCCGGTCCTGATTGTGGCCACAGGACCCAACTGCTGCCCCCAGAGCACTCTAGATGTGGGCCTTGATGAAAACAGATGCTCTCCTGAGCGGAGGTCCATACTGGCTGAGGGTGCACTTGATTTGGTTGTTCATGGCAGGGTTGGTGGCTCAGAGAAGAAGAAGAAGAAGAAGAAGAAGAAGATAAAGAAGAGAAAATTCAAACCCGGCTGTCCGGGATTTAGTTCCAGACTCTGCTGTCTCTCCAGTGTGCTGCTGCTGCTGGGTGCTAGTGTCCTGGCAGTCTTTTCTGCTGCTGTAGGTTGCTGTTTGTGAGGGTGATAACAACAGATCTTAAACATCGAGGGTCAAAATGTCACGGGGGCGTCAAAAGTTGTCAGGGAAGGCGTGTTGGTTAGCCAGTTCTCCACTAGCTGAGGCGTGTGATTGGCCGGTCCTCAGCTAGCCAAGGCCATGGTGTCGATGACCTGCTCCAGCTTGCCACGTAGCCGCTGTCTGCGTGACTGTTCGTCTTTCTGTAACGCTGACAGGATCTGGACACAAAGAAGAAAGAGGATTATTCTGCATCATCACACCTAAATCACTTCTTTTAAACCTACTGCATGCAGCGGTGCACACTGGGTGCTGCTATTATGTGGCCTAAATGCTCTCATACACTCAGACGCTTGAGCAGAAAGAGAAATGCTAAATCCTATTTACCGGTTAGCGATTACAATTAGACTGATGCTGACAACATGGGCAGGGGTGGCAGGGCAGGTGTGAGGGCTTGTGGGATGTCTATAATTGCATGTTAATTGCCACTGAGAATGCATTCATGACTGTATGTGTGCGTCCAATTGTTATTTTGCAAGGCATGAAAAGGGGGAGGAGCTGGTATGGTATATGGATGTGTGCATTCTGTCTTTGCGTCTCTTAATTAAGTGTGTATCTGCATTAGCACGTGTATGCGAGAGTGTTTAGAATGTCTGCGTGTGTACGTTTGCGCCTGTGTGTGTTTTAGTGTGTGAGGTCAGGGCATGTGTTAGAGGCGATAGGGACCGTGCAGCTGCCTACATCTGGATAATAGGCTGTAATGAAGGGGAGCAGTTGGTTTGAATGGAGGCAGCTGCAAGCAGCCAGCGTAACTGCTGTAATGCTGCTAGTATGGAGGGATGAAGAACAGGAAGGAGGAGATGCATCTTTCACAGAAAAGCGTGATAAAGCTAGGAAGAGTAGGGTGAGAGACTGTATGTTACAATGTCACTGTAAAGGATGGCCATTTTCCACTTGTATACAAGGCAACACAACGTGGACAGAAACGCGATTATTACATATTACATATGTATATGTAAATATATTCAACATCCTATTGAATATCCTATGCATCAATATATCTTCAGCTATATTTGGTAGTGTATTGAGATTGTAGACAGAAAAGGTGTCAATCCATATGGGAAATTTTCAGCGACATTCAAATGTTTTTTAAGTAAATACTAAATACACTGGATATTGATTTATTGCTAGAATATTGTTTATCCAGCTGGCTAGATTTAAAAAAAAAGAAGAAAGAATACAATATTTTGGCGATGTTTTGTGCAAAATTTGTAAATATACAGAATATCTAGATATATATTTATATTTTGAATACATCAGTTTTGTATAATTTGACATTTAAGTGATATTGCACGGGCGTTTACTCACTTCTGTTGTATTTTGCATAAGGACCGGTTTTAAAAGGAGAACATTTATTGCACGTACACTACTGGTCAAAAGTTTGTGGTCACTTAGAAATGTCCTTATTTTTGAAAGAAAAGCATTTTTTTCAATGAAGATAACATTAAATTAACCAGAAATACAGTCTAGACATTGTTAATGTGGTAAATGACTATTCTAGCTGGATACGGCTGATTTTTAATGGAATATCTCCATAGAGGTACAGAGGAATATTTCCAGCAACCATCACTCCTGTGTTCTAATGCAACATTGTGTTAGCTAATGGTGTTGAAAGGCTAATTGATGATTAGAAAACCCTTGTGCGATTATGTTAGCATATGAATAAAAGTGTGAGTTTTCATTTAAAACATGAAATTGTCTGGGTGACCCCAAGCTTTTGAACGGTAGTGTAGATTTCATTTGCTCACATGTTCAGCAAAAAGTGAATATAAATATATATGAAACAATCTAAACTACTGTCACATCTGTCATCTAAATACCAAGCTGTTGCAAACAGCTTTTTAGCTTAATTTAGCTTAGCACAAAGACTAAAAACCAGGAGATGCAGCAGTTTGGCTTTGTCCAGATTTAATGTCTACCAGCAATCTAAACAGAAAGATCTATTTAAATAACGGGTGTGTGGTCTGTGCCTTGGCTGTCACAATGACTTCCAACAGTCTTTTCATCCATTGTGTTTTCAGCACAACTAGATAAAACTCGAGCAAAATTGTGTACCCCATCAAGAAACTGGTGCATAATTTTCTTTAAAACTACAAATAATTGTGTTAACACTTGGATTTTAATGTTAAAGATAAAAGAGATCTTCTTATCTGATATGATAAGAAGAGAAACACAACAATTTCTATTCATTTAAAGTCTTTCTGTGGATAACGCCGGCTGCTCATACAAATGAAAAAATATGTATATGGGATCTGATGGTTTAAATTATGATACTGATATCAAACAGCAACTTTTGAATGTGTCTGGCAAGAGTGATTTTCTTTGTAGCTTTAGACACAGTTTCTTTTATGATGTTCGTCTTCATTTGCTGGAGTCTCACTGGTTGCCTGGCAACCTCATGGTGATGACAAGACTTGGCATACAGTGTTAGGAAAGCTTTTTGGAAAGTGTAGTGAGCTAAGCTAGCAGTTACTCTACCCTAAATGAAGCTTCACTACACAAAGGGTCCATCAGGAGAAATATAACAAGCTTAGCTACACTGAAATAGCAAACATTTTTTTCAGGAATCGCCATACGCCAAATAGTCATTGTTTTGGTCACTTACTCTTAACTTCGACATAAGATGTACATTACATATCATTAACAGTATAATAAGCTTTTTATGTAACCTTCAACTGAATAACATCTAGAAAAGCAGATTTTTAAATTGCTGATAAAGCTCAAAAGGCGATTTAAACTATATAAGATAAGTACACGGAAGGGACTTTTGGCCAAAGTGTTCTTGTTCTGTTCAGGACACCCAGCTAGTTGAGACATCACACTGTGTCCATCCAACCTTTTCTTTCTTTCTTTTGGCTACATGTTCTGAGTCAGTATTGCATTGTTCAGCAGTTTGTATCAGTTGTTTCCAGCACTGTAACGTAGGTCTCCTTCCTACAGTCTTCAACAGTCTGTACATGAGCTACAACTAAATCCCCAGCTTAACCTAAATCATACACATTTTACTGGTCTAAACTGTACAAATGCATTCTTTATTTACACATAGGAAATAGATGCAGATTTACGTTGTTGATACACTGTTCAATGCCAATAATTTGCAACCTTGGAGCTACTACAAAATAAATTTTCTGGTTGGTCAGAACTACTTGGATGTATGTGGTTGAAATGGGGGGGTTGTGTTGTTGAAATGCATCACTATGGGAAGAACAGCCGTAGAGAAATGATTCTTAGATTGCATTAAGGATTGGTATGTGGTATCTATGAAATTTGTATGACAGTGTACCTAAGTCAGGGGTGTCAAACATAAGGTCCGTGGGCCAAAACCGACCGGCCAGAGGGTCCGATCTGGCCCACGGGATGACTTTGCAAAGTGTAAAACTTACAGAGGTGAAAATGAATACTTCCTGTGAAAATATTTAAAGACATTGAACATTGTGCAATATAATGTCAGTCAATAGCTTCAGTATGACTGAGTTTGGTTTGGTTTAACCCCATTCTTGTATGCTGCCACTTTTATGCATTTTCTATGAATAAATTTTATATATTTACAAGGCAGGGGAACAGCTTAACCTTCTTCCTTGATAGTTCCCACTTCAGTTTGTATGGTGTGGTGTGTCAGCATTACTACACAGATGTGGAAATGAATGGGGATTTAAAATAATTTCTAGAGCTTGACAAGTTGCAAAATACTATATTGCTCAGTTCCAGATACCTGCAGCTAAATGTTTTGTGCCTTTGTAGACACTGTGATCTGTACGTTGTGATGCACAAATGATAAACTGAGGCTTAATACTGTTGAAATTTCACTTATTCTGTTTAAGAAATTTCAGGTTGTTCATAATGTTTTGTAAAAAGATAGTTCATTAAAGGTGAACATTGTCAGAATGTACTGTTTCGCACTAAAAAAAAGGGAAAAATTACGAGTTGTTGTTATTTATCGGATGCTATGTTATGATTTTACTGGTTCGACCTACTTGAGCTAATTGGGCTGAATATGAACCCTGAACTAAAATGAGTTTCACACCCCTGACCTAAGTCAATCAGAAGCCCTTTTGCTCACTACACATACTATATGACCGTGTATGATGGTGGCATCATACAATGATCAATAATTCTATTTCAGATAGCATTGAAAGCAGTGCTGTCCTTGTGTAAAACGTAGCTGGCGTGTACGCTACCTACCACACTAACTGATTAATAACAGCTATTTGGTTCCACAACATTACTACCACACTATGCCAAAAAATATAGTTAACTTAGATACAGATACTTGTAGTGATGCCACTGCTCAACACTGTTAGTGTAAACATAGCAGAGGGGTTTTGATCTTCTTACCTAAGTCTATGCAAGAAAGCAAATAAGCATGTTTCTCAAAATGCTGCACTATTCCTTTAAGAGATTCCTGGTTTGTGTAAAATTATTGAGTTTTAATCAGCTGGCCAGCAGCTGTAAAATGCTGTATGTCTGTATCTTCAGGAAAAAAAAAAGAAAATCACATAAATTCTGTTAAGCTCCATTAAGTTCATAATGTGTTGAGCTCATGCCCTAATGTGCATCCTAATGGTGGTAATACCTTCCAGCCTGTACTGATGTGGACTGGTTATCAGTGTAATTGAATTAAAATGACCTTATGGTATTAGTCAAGACAAGTAAAGGAAGAGAGGGAGAGGAGGAGGTGCAGTAGACCCTTCTGAGTAATTACAGTGTTCTTCCTTTCTGTTTGATTCTGTTTGGGATCCAGTGGGAGCTCACCTCGTCTTTGTATTTGATGATGTAGGAGTAGATCTCGTGCAGCGCAGACATGCTGTTGAACTGGCTGAGGTGCAGGCGGGACTGCTCTGCTAGATAGGCACTCATGTCCTGATCGCTGATGGCTGGCATACGGGAGATATCAGAGTAATACCTAGAAGAGAGGTCAGACAGAGTTTTATGAATCGCCCCATTTGCATTCCACCCAAAGCATCACTTACTGTCTCAACTTAGCGGTTGTTAAATATCCCAGACGCAAACAGCAGCAGCTGGTGGTCAGGCAGCAGCTCACAGGGGGGACTGATACAGATTGATGCACATTTCCCTACTCGGTATTTAGCTGATGTTTCAACGCCTTGTTAAAGGACACTGTGACAGGACAAATGGTCATGTCTTTTAATTTTGTAGATTTTATTTCACTATTCTCTTGTGACTTTATTAAAAAAGAGGAGATTAAAAAAGAAAAAAGAAAAAACTTTTGTCGTCAGTCTGTGACTGAGGCATTACTGGTTTAGTTTAGTCATTTAAATTTATTCAAATTTATACAAAGCAGGTTACAGCATCAACTCATATATATATATATATATATATATATATATATATATACACATACATATATACATATATATATATATATATATATATATATATATATACATATATACATACATATATACATACATATATATATGTATAATTGTGACTTAAAGGTTTAGCTCGATAGAAAGTAATATAAACAAGAAAAGCACTGAGAGAGCACAGAGCACTGTGCTCTCTCAGTGCTTTTCTGCCAAGGCTACTCAGTCGTCGTATCATTTCCGACGAATGAAATATTTAATAAAAAATTACCTTGCGCTGAGCACAGGCGTGTGTTATGCATGTGTACGTTATGTACGGATACCGAATCGTGTGACCGAAATATGTAGCGGGCTGCGGGAATTGATTGGACTCTGAAACACCCCTGCAATTTAATCAATTGTTCCATGTATGATTTCCGATGGGCAAGTCCTGATAAGTCTGCAGCAGTTAATTTGTCTGCTGCCTGCTGACGTAGTGTTCACTTGTAGTCACAGTTAAAGTGACGCCGTGCCGCTATCTCACAATGATACAGAAATCTTTAACAAATCCAGACTATAAGCTGCATCATTGCCAAAATCTAATCTCTTGGTCCTTGTGTCATTTCTGACCTTCCCTAAAAATTTCATCCATATCTGTTAGTTACGGTGGCCGAGAGGTGCAAACCAAATTTACATAATGCAAAACACTTTTACAACCTCCAAGACAAATTTACAAGCGACAAAACACTTTTACAAGTCCAAAAACACTTTTACAAATCCAAATTTAACCGGAAAGGGAATATCCCAACTCCGGGGTTGAACCGGAAGTGATGACGAGAAGCGGCTAATGCACTCTGTCGGTCTGATCTGCGCCATTTAAACACTCTAAAGACCGACCACACGAAAAACAAAACCGCGTCAATCGGTTCATATGTTCCCCACAAAACGGGCAAAACATCACCCGCTCGCTTGGTTCACCATTAACAACAACCAAAAGTTCCATTAGCCGCTCCTCGTTGTCATTTCCGGTTCAACCCCGGAGTTGGGACATTTCATTTCCGGTTAAATTTGGATTTGTAAAAGTGTTTCTGGACTTGTAAAACTGTTTTGTCGCTTGTAAATTTGTCTTGGAGGCTGTAAAAGTGTTTTGCATTATGTAAATTTGGTTTGCACCTCTCGGCCACCGTAGTTAGTCTGTTTTTGAGTAATGTTGTGAACAGACAGACAGACAGACAGACAGACAGACAGACAGACAGACAGACAGACAGACAGACAGACAGACAGACAGACAGACAGACAGACGGATAAACATACGCTGATCGTCACATAACTTCACCGTGTTCCTTGGTGGATTAAAAATAGGAAGATTTTGCTTTTAAAAAACAAATAAATCAAATTTAGCACCTTTTCCCATTAACATCATTTCCATACATTCCTTCAAACTGATGTCTTTCAGTTTTTTAGAACATCACCACTTAATATTATCAACTCAGCACTGCAGACTGCATCAAAGGAGGGAAAAGTTCATCGAAAGTGAGACAGTCAACAATAGACTACATTAAGAATACATTCCAGGACTGAACTGAACACCGTTTGAAGAATCCACATCTCATCTATCTCAAGGTCTGCTGCAGCAGGTAAAGTGTAGGTTAGGAGGCATGATAGAAACAAGGTTCAGCTGCACCCAGTCAACGCTCACCTATAAATCCTTATCCCACACGGCCTCCAAACGCTCCCTGGAAGCTACTCCTGCAGCACATTCAAATAAGTTGCTTGACATAATTAAATGACCCTCTTACCAGGATCAGTGTTTATTGTGAGGAGGGTTAAACACCCAAGTTATTTTTTAATTAATACACTTTATTTAGTGTTCCGCAGTTTTAGCATCAGCATTTGATCAGAAAAATCACGACTTTCATCATCTCTTACGCCATCACCACCTACTGAGGGAGGGGCTGCTCTGCTCACTGCCAAACAAAGAGTCCAGGAAGAAGCTGCCTGGAAAAGCTACTTAGAGACTATTGGACTCTTCCCCAAAAAGCGTAAACAATGACTGTGGCAAGCGCAGGTGGTGCATTAACTTATCTTGTGTTTAAACATTCTGGAACTGAATAAAAGATGAAGGGTGAACCAGAGGACGTTTTTCAGTGAGCTTCCCTTTGGAAAGACAGGGCAAACAGTAGCTATAAATCCTTTCTTTAACCTGTGTGTTTTCTTTTATTAGCCTTCTACTTAGACAAATAAAAAAAAGCAAAGAGATTTTCTTGTCTTAGAAGTGAATTCATGCAGAGCTGGTATTACTACGTTCACACTCTCTATATACTGTGTTTTATATTTATAAGCCTGGAGCGAGACAACTGTAATTACAGCACATGATTTCTTTGCTCTAATTAAATCCAACTATGTACTCGATGCTTTAAATGCCAGAATCAGATAACCTGTAATGTCGTAATAATCTTACAGCTGTTTTTGGCTTAGTAGTTTAATAGTGTAATTAACTTTGGTCTGAACAATCCACTTCATTTTTCTTCCACCTTCCTGCAGCTCACGGTTAACTTTTCCATTCAGCATTTAGCACTGTGGATGTATAGTGTTCTCCAGTCAATTGTAGTTAATTAGGGTCCGAGCGACAAAGGTGCGTAGGACCCTCTTGAAACCCATGGTTTTCCTGTTTCTAATTTTTCTCTCGTTTTTTGGCCTAAAAATATTTGAAAATGTGTGTAAATTTGCACAAGCATCAGGACTGGTGAAAATTTGATATTTTACGGCACTTGTAGTTGTAAGCCAAAATGTCTCAATAGCGCCATCTGGAAAATTTTAAACAGGCTCTACGACCGGGACGTTTCATCTGCAGCTATGAAATTTAGTAGGTAACTCGTCACGACGCACAAAAATGTAGTTGACAACCATACCAAAAACACAACAAGAAGTTGGCCATTTTGAATTATGTGACATATTTTGGACCAATTTTTGCACAATTTCAAAGCTCTAATCTCAAACAAAGTAACCCCAATAGACCTCAAATTTGGCAAGGATGCACACCAGGCATGGTTGGTTAAAAATTCTCAAAATGATCTGCAAAAGGCGTGGAAATGGTGGCTGGCGGAATTTCAACATTTTGCCATGAAACAGGAAGTGCTGTCTAAATAGCCTGTAAATGCACCGATCTGCCTCAAACTTTACATGTGTGTTCAAAGTCCGGCACTGATAACATGCCTAGGCTGATACACATTCACAGTGATAGCGCCACCTGGTGGACAGTTTTGATAGGTCGCCATCAAAAAGGCCATAGCCGAAATACACTCTCCGTCACAGCGCCACCTGGTTCACTTGCTTTTATTTGTTGACCAGCAAGGGTGTGAGGACCCAACCAACGCTGTCCGCAGCTGTAATTCGAATGGTATGTTGCATGGATTCAGCTTCAACTTACCTCTCTACCCAGTTCTTGTAGTTGGGGATGTCTTTAGCGTAGAGAAGCTTATTTGAAGGCGAGTCTTTTCCTAGTTTGTGCTCAGACGTTGAACAGGAGTCCATGAAGGTCTGGGCCACCACAGATAAACAGGCATCTGTGATACTGTTCTTATGGATGTCAAATACAAACTGGGGGTTCTTGATCACGTTCACCCAGAATCGCAGAGGAAGACTGGAGAGGGAAAGAGGAAATACAGAAGAGGAGAGGTGTTTTTTAAACAACCACGTAACCATAAGTGATTAAGTGCTTTGCTTCTGTAACTTCATTCTACTATTATTCATGTTATACTATTTTAAAATTAGTCAGTTGTGAGCATTAAATATAAACTTTTCTGATGATTGATATTGTTTTTATTGTAGTGTTGTAAGTGGGTGCCATAACAACATCCAGGCATTGTAGCAGCTGTCTAATGAAAAATGCAGAACTTTATAAAAAAGGTTCACCTAACTGCTGTGCAAATATAGAAAAAACACATTAATGAAATAAATGTAAACAAATAATGTAAGGAAAAATATTGCAATGCTCATCTGAAGATGTTATATTATTATTAAATCAACCAGTAAATTATTACCAAGCATCCGACACAGCAACTACTTTAATTTTCTATGCATTTTGCAGACTTGGATTTATTGATTTAATTTCAGGACTACATGCAGTGAGTGCAATGTTGTTCACAAAGATTTTTACTTTGCAGACGTTTGCAGATGGGCTATATAACATTAACACTATGCCCCAGTGGCCATTTAAATACGCTCTTGCATGCAATTCCATTGCAGTCAGCCACTTTCAGCTGAGCAGAGACACCGATGCAAATATCATGAGGACCAAGAATGAAGGCACCTGAAGGTCTCGACATGTCGGAGGGGAAATTTCATTGCACTCAATGTGGTTCTGTCTTGGGATACTGTACATCAGTGACAATGCATTTTTCAGTAGCTACAGGTAAAAACAGAGCAACCAGCTCACTTACCAGTTGCTCTTCCAGGTATGTCGTACGTCGTAGTCTGTGATTGAGTGTTTGTCGGCCTGCTCGTCCAGGAAGTCGAACATGTACTTGATGGCGAGTGGCAGCGCGCTGCCTCTGTGGGCTGTGCTGAAGATGGTCTCAAACAGGTCGTCTACAAACTTCTGTAACGTACCCTGAATGCAAGAATGAGGGGAAGAAAAAAATTATCTCAGAGACCGTCTTGCTACAAATGTAAATTTGTAAAGAACACTGTCCTTGTGAGTTTTGTTAAATTTGAGTGTGATTTAAAACTGCTATTTCTAAGGTTCTCTAAAAACAATTGTGATAATTAGAATATGAAATTCAGTTTTCTGTTGCTTTTTTAATCTATTGGTATTTATTTGCTGTATTTTAGCAACCAGCTATCGATGAGGGAATGAATGCCTTGTAATTGTGCTGCCTACGCAGATTAGTGGTCAAAATCATTGATATTAAGGTTTTAAATTGCTATATGTGAACATAAGTAGAAGTATCATATCTGGCAAGCATTTTGGCATTTTAAGCACAGGTGGTTATTGTCTGTACCTTTTCCCTTATTGTGGTAATCACACTGACCTTTGTTTTTTATAGTTTGTTTTATTTGCAGTCAAATTGATTTTAGTCACTTACATGTTGAGTATTTTTGTGCTGCTACTCAGGATCAATCTAAACATAACACCACCCTTGAAAACCTTAAGAGAAATGACATCAAATTAACCTATTAATAAGAGGACGAGAAGAAGATCTTGGGAAATATCAAACAAAAGAAAGACACATGGCTATACTATTTCCTGCCACTTGTATCCACAGCACCTGAATGGACCATGAGTGTGTACATTTTAGTCTGAGTGGCCCCAGTGGGAATCACGGGGCGACTCTGGCTCTAACTTGCTCTGCCCACCACCCACAAATCCCAGGCCTTGGTCTAGAATGGTGCTTTCCTCCAATGACAATGTTTTATCATAATTGCATCAGATGTAGCTAAATGAATTTCCCTTACAACACAATTGTTTCCCCGACTTCTCCACCTGGCAGAATCTATTACTGAGGAAATGTTTGGAGATCGTATTTAGTCAGTCACCGCAAATGGAACAGGATGGATTTCTGTCCCAGTCACAAATGAAAATACTAAGATCTGCATAGACAAGACGCCTGGGCAGCCAGGCCCAGAAAGACAGCCACGGAGAGACAAGGACAAGATGAGCTTCTCAATTGCATTTGCTTCGCTATTTTTTCATCATGCATGTCCAAATCTTCAATCCCTCAACAAATTACCTGTCTCCTGACACCTCCTGTATCTGCCTCCCTGCACTCTGTACCACAAGCACACCTTTTATTAATCTGTTTTTTTTCTTATTACCAGTGGAAATTGAAATGCAGGCTCACTTGTAACTGCTGCCCATTGCTATATTTCCTTCCTCTCTTACAATTAGGGAAGAGATAGTGAATTGAGAGACAATCAAGGAGAGCAGGGAAGACAGCCCAACTAGCTGCTACTGCAAGATTCCAAGACGAAAGAACTGGTTAGAAGTCTGTTTATCCTTGTGAATGTGTGTGTCTATGTACATTGGCAACCAATTTTGTAAGGCAAATATTATAAAGGCTATTTTTCCAAGCAATCCTTCAGTGTTTTTCTGGTTTCACGTCAAATCCCCACAATATTTAGCAAGGCTCAGGTTACCCAGATGCAGAAAAAGCCAATCTTAAACCCATGTCAAGCTGAAGATCACACTCTGGCCTCACAACTACCTTTCCTATCCAAAGTTTGAGACTCAAACCAACCACTAAAACTCCTATCTCTTCTGTTGGCGATGGAGCAATCATACTCGACTCCACCTGTTATTCTCACCAAATCACTTAACTGTCTCAACACAGATCTCAGCCCGAACCAATGATATCTCAAAATGGACGATGGGCTGTTCCCTTCAGCTCAGTTTCTACTAGCCTCAGCTCCTAGTGATCTCAACTAGTCCTGATGTCCAACATTAAATCGAGTCTATGCAAAAAGATTTCCACCTGTGCTTTTTCAATGGTCCCAAAGACCTATTTCAATCAATCCAGCTCTCTAAATTTGCTGCATAATGTCTTGTGTTTGACTGTAAAATACATATGAAGTCTTGTACATTTGTTGTGGTATCTAGTTGTGCTAACAGTTGGAATCTTGTTTATGGTCAATAGTGTAGCAACTCAAGAAGGTGGTCGACCAGACTGCGGGCAGTTCTGTGGTTTCAAGCAAAGAACATTATAGGGGTTTAGCTTACAACTGGCCACCACGACAGAAACTTCTGTGGTGGTTAATGGCCTCTAGCTAAAGCTTACACATAGAAGATGTATCATAGCTGCTTCAGACAGCAGTCCTATAATTGAGAGGCTAGTGCAACCAATCATCTTTCAAGAAAATTGTCTCCAGTGGTTTACTATCAGTATACAGAAAAAATTTAACAACACCTGTATTTTTTATGTTCAACTACAGTGATTGTGTATTAGGCTTAGGCCATCTAACCTTCCTGAACTCCCTCAAACAGGTTTACAACCGCTTGTCATATCATCACTGTGAGACAGGAAATCTCCATCTTGTGTGTGGTCTTTAAAAAGCCTTTCTTATTTTCTTATGCACTTGTGTGTTACCCAAAGCACTTGCAGCCTTGTGTCCAGCAGAATTTGGGTCTGAACGTAGTCAGACTTCTCCTTGATCTACTGTGACTCTAATTGTACCAAATTTATACATCACTTGTGGCAAGCATCAGCCACATACACTACCGTTCCAAACATAACTTAGAAATGTCCTTATTTTTGAAAGAAAAACTGTTTTTTTCAATGAAGAAAACAGAAAACAGAAATCCAGTCTAGACATTGATAATGTGGTAAAGGACTATTCGAACTGGAAACAGCTGATTTGTAATGGAATATCTCCATAGGGATACAGAGGAACATTTCCAGCAACCATCACTCCTGTGTTCTAATGCTACACTGTGTTAGCTAATGGTGTTGAAAGGCTAATTGATGATTAGAAAACCCTTGTGCAGTTATGTTAGCACATGAATAAAAGTGTGAGTTTTCATTTAAAACATGAAATTGTCTGGATGACCCCAAACTTTTGAACAGTAGTGTACATAAACGGAACTGCATACATAAATGTATATGTGTACCTAATTTCGGACTGTTAACGACTTGAGATTTGATGATGTGATATAATACCGTTTAAGAAAACAAAGGCCTAAAATTAAGTAGGTGAGGTAAATAAATTGGTCTGTGAGCTGTTAAAGCTGAAAATAATCTATAAATCTGAGTTTCAGTGGTGACTTTTAGTGTCCCTCAATGGTTCAAGTGCTGTTGGAGAGTTTTTCCACCCTGACTGGAATCCACTTTAAAAAAAAAAAAAAAAAAAAATACTGTGGTATAGTTCACTCCTCTGTGTCTCACTTTTGTAGCTAGCAGCCTGGTCAGGTAGATCTCAGAGACCATCTTGCTCCCTCGGTCGCCTTCCCTCTGGTCTGAATGGTCGTGGTTTTTCACCAGATGCCACAGTTTGGTTCCACTTTCCAGGTCAGGTGTTATCATGGGTGTTCGGGATCGTAGGCTATCTGGACTACTGGCTGTCCTCAGCATACTCTCTAAATAGAGAAAAGCAAGATGGAATGATTTTAAAAAACTGTGCCAGCTTCTTTTAGAATCCATGTGATTCTGAGAATGAATAGAGGCAAATTTTCCTTGTTTAACTGACCTACAATCATCCAAAACACTGTTTTTCTTTAATATTTCTCACCACCCCCTTTTCTCTAGCATCTGTTTCATTATTTATGTTGTGACTGTCAGCGTTGATTAAAGTGAAGCAAAGAGATATCTGCAACTGTTCCATTTAGGATAGAGCGGGGAGAAGGAACCAGGGAGGTGAGATACGCAGGGAGGGAGATGATTATCTGGAAAGCAGGAATGAAAAGATGTGGAGAGTAAAAAAAAAAAAAAAAAAACAGAGAGAGATGCTGATGCAAGTTGCCATCTCTTTTTGCTTCGTGAATGGACAGAGAAAAGCATGGATGAGAAGAGAGAAGAGAAGTAAATGATGGGGAGATGACAGGAAAAGGGGGGTGGGTGAGCTAAATGGACAGAGATACAAAAAGGTCAGGAGAGAGAGGGGTGGAATGGAGAGTAATGGGAGAGCATGGGACGGAGAGTGAAAGAGGCTGAGTGGGATGCTGTCTAGTGCTGCTGTTGCTTTTGCCAGCGGGGTGCTGAGTGGCTTTGATTCCAAACTCATCATGACCACTGGTGGCCAAAATTTTTGCCTGTACAATAGCCCTCTTTGAAATGCACACATCCATCCACGCGCACACATCGACATTGTGACAAATTAAACAAAATAACAAAATTCAATAAAAAAAACTGAAAAGAGGGAAATTAAAAATATAAACCGTTAAACACATTTTTAATAAAATAGCTGCAGCTGTATACTTCAGCAGCGAGAGATGATTCATTAAAAGAAAACCTGTGATTTCAGAAATTTAATTTTCCCCTCACTAATCCAATACTCATATACAGCGTAGGTGTTGTTTGGTGTGTTGATTCAGATATTTCTATTCCTATTCAAGTCAAGGCACAGGCAAATACAGGGCCTATAAAAAGCGTCCACCTCCCTTGGAAGTTTGCTCCTTTTATTGCTTTTGAATACTGTATCATAGTCAATTAAATATGGCTTCTTTTTATTATAAGGATTTAAAAACAAACTTTCATGTCAAGAGTGAAAACAGACTTCTATTAAGTATACTAATTAATTAAAAAATGTCAAATCACTGATGGCATAAGTATTCAGTCCCTTCAAGTCAGGAACTAGTAAATGCAGCTTCAGCTGCAATTACAGCATTAAGCCCATGTGAATAGGTCCCAATCAGCCTTGCATATCTGGACACTGCAGCTTCACCCCATTTCTCTTTGTGAATTCCTCAACCTCTGCTAGATTGCACGTGGATCATCAGTGAACAGCTCTTTTAAAGTCCAACCACAAATTCTTAATTTGATTAAAGTCTGAGCTCTGACTTGGCCCTTCCAGAACATTCAACTAGTTGTTTTTAAAGCACTTCTGTGTAGCTGAGGCTATACGCTTCAGGTCATTGTTTTAATGAAAAACAAATCTGTTCCCAAGTTGCAGAATACATCATGTTGTGCTCTAGGGTTTCTGTCTACTTTGCTGCATTCACTTCCCCCTCGACCTGCACAAGTGTTCTGGGCCCATCCTCACGTCATGATGCTACCACCACCATGCTTCATGGTGGAGATGGTGTGCCAGAAAGCTGAATTTTGGCCTAATCAAACCTTCTTCCAGTTGACTTCAGACTCCCCCACATGCCTTCTTGTGAACTCTAGTCTCGCTTTAAGATTAGCTTTTCTTAACAGTAGCTTTCACTTTGCCACTTTCCCATAAAACTTTGACGGGTGAAGAAGAGGCAACAGTTGTTGTCTGCACAGTCTCACCCAGCGACTGAAGCTCGCAGCTCTTTCAGAAGAGTCATAGGTGTCTTGGTGGCCTCTCTTTTTTGCACGATCATGCAGTCTGCTCTAAGTAGACTTATGCATGTGCCATTTTCCTCCCATTTTCTTTTTTTGAAAGAAGGGATTCAACTGCACTCCAAGGGATATTCAGTGACTCAGAAATCGTCTTGTATCCATCCCTCGATTTATGCTTTTCAATAGCCTTTTTCGCAGAATTTCCTGGAGCTTTCTTTTGCTTTTATGGTGCAGTTCTAGCCAGGAGTGCTGATTCAACAGTGACTGTGCCTTCCAGATACAGGTGTCTTTATGCTACAATTACTTAACACACATTCACTGCACTCAGATGATATTTATTTCACTACTTGTGTAACTTCAAGCACTAACTGGCTGCAATGGTGTTGAATGAAGTGAGTGACTTTTAAAGGGGTCAATACTGTTCAATCACTTATTTTACATTTTATATTTTAATGAACTTACATCATTTTGCTTTGTAGAAATCTGTTTTCTGTTGACACGACCACCTTTTATTTTAATAAATTCTTGTTAAAAAAGCCAATGCTGAAAAGCAGTAAAAGGGGAATTATACCAAGGGGGTTAAACACTTTTTTTTTTGGCACTGTAGATGGAGTTCTGTTGGGTATTATTACCATTCAACAGAATCCGACACATTTGTTGTCATGTTTAATAAAGATTTCAATAAAGATGAATCCAACCATTTTTGCAATATCGCCTAAATGTCAAATGATTCAAAATTGTCACATCTCTTAATAATTGCATTATTTCCAAGTTGAATAGTAGCATATTTGCTTTTTATGTAAAAAAAAAAAAGTCAGTACAGCTTCAGACTTGTGTCAACCTGTGTTTATACTCAGCCTTTACCAAATTTCTGGAGAGATGTTTTGCTGTTTTTCAGTTGTTATTTGCTGGATGGGTTACCTTTGTAAATAAATAAAAGATTTCTGCTGGATTGTCCACGTCATAGTTTTCCTTTTTTTTTCTTTAGAAACTCTTGTTTGGCACTGTGCTTTGGATGATTATCGTGCTGGAATATTGCTCTGCCATTCCTCTGCATTTCTTAAGTCATGTTCATGCAATTAGGCTAACTAGAATTCAACGCTGTACTCACCTCTTTTTTTCAGTTGATCACAGGTTTTCTAACTTCTGCAACAGTTACTCAAAAAAAATCACTTTTGTTGCATTCAGTTATTACATTGGGGTCTGTATTTTTTAATATAATCTTTCTAAAGTATTTGTTTTTGATTGTTCATAAGAGAAAATACTCTACTTACTCAACTTAGAAGTAATGCAATTGTTGAGAGTGGATACGATTTTGAACCGTTTGGCATTTTAGCAAAATTTCACAGGAGTACACTCACTTCTGTTGTTTAATGCATGTGAAAGTAGTCACTCACAGCAATGAATCCTCAGAGAAGCCCTAGCTCTCGGGAACCTTTCAATGTTTTTCCGCTTTCTGTTTTGCATCAGTCTCTTTGCTGTCACTTGCATTGCTTTTGGCCACAGCAGGTTGCTGGCTGCTGTGACAAAGCCTTAAAAAATTCACTCTGCACTACCTGGCCAGCACCAAGCAGCAGGAAAACATACAGACAAGCTGGTGAACATTGTGGCGAAATAACAAGCTAAAAAGGGAATTATTTCCACTGATAGTGAGTGCAGCTCTTACTGTTGGATGCATACACATGTAGCTGTATGCTATTGCTATGCATTTGACATGTGAACATAAAATAGCATGTCAATGTCAAGGTTACAGCTAATTTCTTCTGCCCCCAAGTTGACAAAAAAATTATAAAATCACTTAGTGCACATTTAAATAAATGTCCAAATCATAGATGATGTGTTGAAAATAATCATTTTTACTAATGTTATCCTTCTAATGAGTCTGTGACTGGTTCGGAGCAAAAAGCAGAGATCTCACTTTTCAAACATTTTTAGTTACTACGATTCAATCTACATGGAAAAAAAAGTGTCAGTTTTCAAATTATAAAAACACACACACAGAGAAAAGATGAAAATTTGCACCTAAATATCTATTCTTAGTACGGGTAGTTTTGGGGGAAGCTACGTTACCTTGGGGCTACAACAGATCAGTGGTAGTGATAGCAGCTGTGCATGCATTCAGGCTAAAATCCACTTAGTATCCAATCAGGGTCCCGCTTTTTTCTTATTACCACAGAGTAATTTATCTTCTAAATAGTTGAATTTTCCAGTGAAATATACCATATTGATGCTGGGCCTTTGTCTATCTGACTGCTAGGTGTCCTCCCTCTCTCTCTTTCACTCTGTCAGCTGAGGATCGAGGTGTCTACTTTAATGCCTGTCATTTACGGACTGCTTGGAAATAGCCGTGGAATAGCCTTGGCCTGGGTTGATGGCAGTGGATAAAAAGGATTGCCATTCACTCAGAGGGAGGTAAAAAAAAAACGGAGTCCAATCATGGCCATGACAAACAAAGACAAAGAGTGAATGAAAGAGAGTTAGATGGTGTGTGGGAAGGTAGGCAGTTAGAGAAATGGGAATCATTGACAGAATGATTTAAATAGGATCAAGTCAAGACGAGAATGGGAGTCGTACCGTATCTGCTGAGGCTCTTGGTGAAGGTGGAGGAGTTGGAGATGTTATAGGCAGAGTTTTGCTTTGGCACAAGGGCAATCACTGAGCCATCTGTTACCTGCATAACAAAAACACACACGCCAGAATACTCCGTGTATGAATCCGTCTCAGTAGCTTGCTCTTGCTTGCCTGTCAATGCATCCATGTATTTGTTTTGTGCTTGAGTACCTGATAGTGAGCCAGGGTGTTGAGTCGTTTCCAGTCATTGTCGATCTTAGTTGTTACATCTTCATCCTGCAGAATGATTCTGGCCATCCGGCCTTGACGCCACTCTTCAAAAAGAGGGAACAGACGTTGACAGCAAAGAGTTTGACACACAAACTCCATGTGTATGTGTGCTGCTGGCCTTTAAAATGTCTTGCAGCGAGGCCAGCCATCTTTTCAATCCTTTCTAAATGCTAAAATCATATTACTGCTTTCATGAACTACATGGAATACAAGTGTGCACAACTTCCTGTGGTTCTGGTCTGCATTTGCTTTCATATTTGCAGTACACTTCTTTATGTCACATAGGGCTTGTCAGGTTTTTTTTTTTCCAATTTACATTTTTAGAGATATTTAAGCATATATAGTTATTTTTTTTATTTTTTTTTTTTTTTTTTTTTTACAAGCAAGTAGCTATTTTCAGCATAAAAGTCCTCACAAACATTTTTTAGGCCAATACAGCAGACAGACAATATTAGCACTTAAAGAACCATATTTTTTCCACAAGAGCTGATTGAGAAAAGGTAGAGGGGGAGGCGAAAAAGAGAGCACATAACATTTTTCACGTGACCAGAAACTCAACTTCAGATGACATTTTTTTTTATTTTTATTTGGTGTATGCTAAGTGTTTACTGGCACATCCACCACATTAACTTCACATGCTAATATCATGTCATGTGTACATGTTTTTTGGCCAAATACCCTCAAAAGTTCTTGGACGTCTGGATTTGAAGGCATCCCTCAATATGTAAAGGGGCCATGTTTAAGCTAAAACATAGTGTAAAGCCACAGTAAAGTATACCTTTGCACTTGTTCATACAATCGCAAATGCATGTAAGTATGTCTTACCGAGGTCCATGTCAGAAGCTTTGGGTCTCTGAGAATAGGGGCTGCCTTTGTACACAGCATCAAGGAGCTTCTCTTTGACCTGAGTGATGGTGTCACAGTTCAGACACTTGACCGTCACTTCAGGTGCATTCTCATTCTCTGGGTTTACGCAGTGCAGCGTCTGACAGAAAAAAAAAAAGTAGAAACAAAGGGAAAATGAAGCAGACAAAAGAAATTAAGCACAATCAGGGATACTGCAAGGATGGTGCCAACTACTGAGATGTTTGAATGGTTGTTTAGGTGCATTTGGATGTACCTGACAGCATTTTCACACCTAGTTTGTTTACAGCAGCTATTGTAAAACCTGGACATTTTCCTAGTGTGTTTAGACTGTTTGGGCACATAATACCTCAGCATTCACACTTGGGTGCAGACCAAAACAACTGTAGCCGACCCCGCCGACAAGTAGGCTTGTCTGCATGTTTCTAATCCAAACCTGAAGTGCTTTGGTTGGACAGACAATATGGGTAACAGTGGGCAGTGCATGGGCCAGTTTATGGCCAGATACTGAAGCTTTAGTTGTGTTTGCTAAGTCAGAAGACTCCTGAGTAATTAGGGAAATGGTGTCTCTGACATTTCTACACATGGTTAGCTGGAGTTTAAATTTTTCATCACTGTCAAATGTGACCAAAGCTCAGCAACTTCTCGAGTGATTCAGACCACACTCTGCCTAGCAGATGAAACAGGCCTCAAGACACAGCACATTTACTGACCAGTGTTTTGTAGTCAATCTGTTGCCTGATGAGCTTGTCCTCACTAAGCGAGTAGCGGGCTTCTCCTGTGATGGCGTCTATGGGTCCCTTCTCCATCTGCTGCTTGATGGCACAGTAAAGCATGAACAGAGGCTCCCCGGCACACTCCTGGTGAGGGAGAAGGAAAAAAATAAATGAGTTATCTGCAGTTCAAACAAAGAATGGCTTCCCATTCACAAATGTTTGTATTTGAGTCATTGTTAAATTCCTAAACGGATACAATTATCATGATAAAGAAAAGATTCTTAAAAATCCCCCAATTGTGTGTTTAAATAAATAAATAAATAAAAATATCCCATGAATTATCTCACTATCCTAAATGGGGCCATGTCCTGTCTGTTCAAATTCACATTTTTGATTTACTACCTTAAAAATTCAAGACCTACAGCCGGAGTTGAATACAACAAAAGCCAGTATGCCTTTTTTCCCCCCTGAAATTCTTTTCTCTTTTTTTTTGTTGACTTTTTCAGTGCTTAATTCTTCTCAGCATGGACAATAACAGATTTCTAGAGAGATGTTCTTCCATTCTTCTTCAGATATATTTTTTTCAGCTGCTCTTTGCCGAAGCGGTTGTGTTGCTCTATCTTGCTCTTTAAAACACCACAAAGGTGCTCAATGGGATTCAAATCAGGAAACATACTTGTCCAGGTCATAGTTTTCTCTTATTTTTTTCTTCAGAAACTCTTGTGTGATTTTGGCAGTGTGTTTTGGAGTGGTATCATGCTTGAATATTCCTCTTCTGCCAAGTTTCTGCAGACTGGGAGTCATCTTGTCAGCCAGTATTTTGGTATCCAAAGGCATTCATGGTGCCATCTATAAATGTCATCTCCCCAACACCTTTTACACTAATGCAGCCCCATTTCGCACACTCCCACCTCTGTGTTTTACTGTTAGGAGTACTGTGGTATTTCTGGTTCAGGTTGACACCAAACATGCTGGACCTCATCTGAGCCGAACAAATTTGTTTCAGCCGATCAAAAAAATCCGCTTCCAACAGCCATCAGGCTTCTTTTCATGTTATGTAGCAAAGTTTTGTGTTGCAGTTTCGTGCCGAACGACAAGCGAGGGTGTTTTTCTGGGAGTGCATCCATAGAAGTTGACTTTATGCAATGTCCTTCGCTCTGTCTGAGCTGTCACAGAAACTCACATATTCATCATGCCAAATCTGAAAAACTTGCCTGTCTATTTTTCAGAGGTAGATTGTACAAGTACCAGACTGTCCATGGCATCATTTTTGGAGAAAACCACTGCAGTTCTGATTAAAAAGGACTATGGCTCATTCTATACCTCCTGATTACTGCTGCAACTGTGTTTCCACTGATTTTAGTTAACCACTGAACCTCCTGTATCCTTTTCCACCTTTGTGAAGTTTAACAATAACACTTTCAATTTCTTATGGCAATTCTTTTCAGCGTGGAGCCATGCAGAAATGCAGAAAGCCATGTCTTGAACATGAGAGTTCTGATGCTCACAGGGCATTTTAAAACCCTGCTCATACAATCAGGTCGATTAGAAATCACAATCTGCTCAGTTTTGTTGTAGTGATCACAGGATTTATAACTAGTGTATCAGTGATACATTCGAGTACATCCTCTTACTTGTCAACTTAGAAATACATGTTAAATGATTCAAAATTTTATCACCTCTCCATTTTTGCATTCTGTGCACAGGGATGCACTCACTTGTGTTGTATACTACACTGAGAATACAGTTCACCTGATTTCCATCAAGTCTTATGAGCTAAGATCTAAAAACAAACTGTGGTTGGTGTGTGTTGTGCAGTCAGCCAAAGCAGAAAACATTTCGTGTTGCACAACTTTGAAAATTGATTAGGAAAAACATTTTGGAATTGCAAGTGTGTATTCATCCTGCAGAAAGAGGAAGCTGTGTCTGTAAATACTAGCAGTGAAATAGATTGACATTGTCAGCTTAACAGAAAGTGAAATAAAAAGTGTGGTTCATTTTGGTAAAAAGATTATTTCTCTAACAGAAATAACGTATTACTGGATGCTTCAGTCTGCAGCTGCTATGGAAATCAAGGAGAATCACATGAAAAATAACATGTTGCTTTTCTCAAGTGTTGTCTTCTGTAGACACAAGTTTCCCTCTAACTTGCCTCATAGTCTCTCTGTCTGTGTGTGTTGGATAAAATAGTGCCACAGATTTTACATCTAGTTTCCACAGACGCTGAATTTCAGATGCAATTTTCTCTGCCATGGTGAGCAGTCTGAGGTGATAAATCAGGTGCAGCAGCTGCTTTTCTCTCTCCTTCTCTCTTTTTTTGTACATATCAACTTTCCTCTTTCCATTTTTTCTTACTTTTCTGAATAAAAATGCTTTAAAATACACATTGCTTGAAATCAAATATGCAACTTTTAGCTCTGTTGATTCTCCTCTATTTAACACAACATCAGTGTGGACCTTTGAAACGAAGGACAGATGTAATTGGACTGTTTAGTGCATAAAAAGGACATAAACCCTGAGCAAATACACACTATTCTGTGTTCAATAGCAGAAACCTTCCATTGCAATTAAACAAGTTATTTGTAAAGGACATTACTAGTAAAGTAGTTCTCTAATGTGGATCTTAGGTTAAGAAAAAGGTAAGAAAGCAGCACACAGAATATAAGAAAGCATAGAAAAATGTTCCATTGCCAACATAACTTTCTGTTCCGAGTCCTAATGAAAAAATCCATCCACACTCTCCTTACCTATTAAATCTCAAAAAAAAAAACCAAAAACTAAAACCAAAGACATTTAACTTCACACCGGTATAAATGAGCCATCTTAGGCCTTGAAATCATCTTGAAATTCTGTTTCAAAATGTGAAGAACACTGCAGTGTTATGTAAACGTCTTTCATTCTGGAGGAAGGCAGCGTTATATAAATCTGTTCAGTCCTCTCTCATGGTTGAGCTTTTGTGACCAGACACAGATGTTATAAATATGTTTCCCACTCTCCCCTCCATCAAAGACACTTGCCAATCAATAGTGTCATTAGTCATCACTTGGGCCCAAGGAAAACACTCCCAAGTGAAGTAGCAGCAGTTTAGAGGGGAGAGAGAGGACACATCACGGCCAATACTCATCCTGACGAGAGTTTAATGATCGACCGTGCAGTGCTCAGGGAGATACTTCAGTGTGTGTGTGTGTGTGTGTGTGTGTGTGTGTGTGTGTGTGTGTGTGTGTGTGTGTGTGTGTGTGTGTGTGTGTGTGTGTGTGTGTGTGTGTGTGTCTGTTGGAGATGCATGAGGTCCAGATGAGAACAGGGGAAAGTACTAATTTATCTGTCTCACCTTCAAGCACACTCAACAGCTCGCTTCTTCTTTCCAACACACACATTTCTCCTTTTTCTCCCCTTTATCCCTGCAACATTATACTGTCATTTCATCTTCCTTCTCTACTTTTTCTCCTACCGTATACAAGAGAAGGGAGTACACACCTGCCATCTAAATGTCAAATGATATAAAACTCTATCAGCTCGCAATATCTGCATTATTGCCAGGCAAAACAGTGGAATATTTCATCTTAAGAACAATCAAAAACAAATGCTTTAGAGGAATTATAATAAAAATACAAGCCTCTGCGACAAACTGAAATCAAACTAAATTACACACACCTGTGATTTCCAATTACCTTAACCATTGGTTATGAAATAACACCAGGACTCTTTTTAGTTTTGTACCCGTATAAGTTATGCTTGTCTGCATGTCTGCATCATGGCTCCACGCTGAAAACAAGAAAACCTAAATATGTAGCGGGCAGCGGGAACTGATGGGACTCGGAAACATCCCCCACAATCTAATCAACTGTTCCTTGTATCATTTTCGATGGATAGCCCTGATATGTCCACAGTGGTCGATTTGTAGTAGGATCGCAATCATGTGATCATCAGCAGGCAGCTGACGTAGTGTTCACTTGTTGTCATAGTTACAGTGACGCCGTGCCGGTATCTCACAATGATACAGAAATCTTCAACACATCCATGGATCCCGGCTATAAGCTGCATCACTGCCAAAATCAAATCAATTAGTCCTTGTGTCATTTCTGACCTTCCCTGAAAATTTCATCCAAATCCTTAAGTCCGTTTTTGAGTAATGTTGCGAACAGACGGACAAACGTATGCCGATCGTCACATAACTCTGTCATGTTCCTTGGCGGAGTAATAAAAGCCGGAAGAATTTTTTAAAAATCTGATTGTGCGACTTCACAAAGATGAAACAGGATAAGTGATTAGGAGATGCAGATTGAGCAACGCACGTAATCAGAACTGCAGTGGCTGTTCTGCTAAAATGACACCATGGACAGTGCACTAGTTGCACAATCTAGCAATCAGTGCTTATCAAAGGAAATCATGCTTTCTGTGATGGCTCAGCCAGTGTGAAGGTTATTGCACATGACAAACTTCTATGGACAGTGCCCAATAACAATATTTGGATTGCTCTTTCAAAAAAAAAACTGCAAAATGACACTTTACAGAAAAAAGCTAAAAGAACCCTGACAAATCTTGGGAGCACATTCTTTGATCAGATGGCACCAAGATAGAGTCCAGCATGTTTGGCATAGATCTGGTCAGGACTACCACAGTTAATGCATAGTCCTGACAATGAAGCACAGAGGTGGGATTGTGACGGCATGGTGTTGAGGAGATGACATTTATAGATGGCACCATGAATGTCTGTGTATATACGAAAATACTGACTGACAAGAGGAATGTTCGAGCATAATAACCATCTAAAGCATAATGGTAAAATCTAATCTAAACTATGGCCCAGCCAAGTATGTCACTTAACTTGAATCCAATAGAATGCCTTTGAGGTAATTTAAAGAGAAAGACAGAGCAACAAAACCCCACCAGCAAAGAGCAGCTGAAAAAATAGTCTCTGAAGAATGACAGAACATCTCTCCAGAGTTTTTGCAGTCTGCAGCTTTACTGTTTGCTCTCATAGTGTCACATTTTAGCAACAGCAGACATCTGTTTCCAAAGATGTTTGCAACCTTTGACAACAGGTCATAATTTGTAGCTTTGACATCAGGCAAAAAGAGCCACTGGGAAAGACTGATCATACAGTCGGACAGTGTTTCGATACCCACACCTACCAACCATTTCAAATATTGTTCATATTTTTTTTACCGTTTTATTTAAATTTCTTGAAATTTCAACCCTTTTTTCAAGGTATTTTTTAAAAACCTTGAGATCGCAGTCTGTTACTTGCTACTATTTTTCTTTTTTTTTTTACTGATTGCCCCATCTCCTAATGTTTGGATTGTTTTCTTCACGTCTTCACCTTTCTTTTACATTTTTTCTTCATTCTTTATTATTTGCTCCTAATAATCCCTTTCAATAAAAAACTTTCACGTTACCGGTCACCCGTTGTCTTTCATTACTTGAATCCTCTCCCTTCCTCCTCCTTTTATGCTCCTTACACTATCCTGACTTTTCCCTTTTAACTCTTGCCTCCTCACCTCCTTTCCTCCCCTTCCTCCTCTTCCTAACTCCTAATTGTCGTACCCCCCTCTATTTATCTTCCCTCTCCCCCACCACCTCTGTTGCCCACCTCTAAACCCTTCCTCTCCTCAGTCTCTCCCCTCCCTCGTTCCACTGACACACTCTTTAAGAAGCTCGTTAGCATCTAGGCCAATTAGGTGGGCAGCTGCTAACGAGACGGAGCGAGCAGATATTACGCTGTTATGATTCTGCTTCGGCTTTCCGCCTTTGTTGCTCGGCCGCTGCATGCTTGTCTACGAAATTTGCCTTTACTCTGCATACCGACTTCATTAAGGCTGCCTTAATTGCATGCTGACATTTACATTCTAAGGATATAACGATGACGCCTGCTGCACTGAAAAAGGAATAGGCTCAGATTCCTACATTGCTAACAATCAGTGGAAATTATTAATCAGCAATGCACACATCTGGAATCCTATGCATTCATTATTATCTAGGTATAGAAGTGGGAAAGTAAAGGGACTTAAGATGTATTGCAATCTTGTTTTGCGTAGAACATAATCAGCAATACAACACCCAAGAATAATATCCAATTTAATGCCATCACATACACAGTTTCTCCCTGAAAGTACTCCTTCGCGCCCTTCTTTTTCTGCTCATAACATGACTCCGATAAACATCGCTTTTCACTCTTAATGTGATAAGGATTAGAATGGCTTATGAGGACAACTTCAAGTCTTACAATGTGTAATTAAAGTGCAAAGAGGTGAAGGGAAAGCGCTGAGACACATCGGAAAACAATGCCTGGCATGCTTTGGTAAAGTGGGCTCTGTAGCAGCGAGAGACGTGAGGAGGGGATGAGGGATGGTGAGGATGAAGGGAAGAGGCGTGAGGACGGCGTGAGCGACATCCCACCCCCTGGTGAGGCGAGTGACCTTAAGGCAGAGGGGAAACTGACAGCGGAATAATGACAACAGAAACAACACAGATGAAAGACAGATCAGAGGGAAAGAAGATGTGAGCTAAAAGAACAACAAAAAGATCAGTGAAGAGGACATGTCAGCTACAAGAGCAAAATTAGGAGAGGGGAGAGGATCTGTGGACTAAAAAAAAACAAAAAACAAGAGACTTTATAAAGCAGAGAGGGGAAAAAAGCCTGCTTTAATGGTCTACTGTATGTGTACTGCATTGCTAAGAAAATATGCAGCCAAACAGGAAAAGCCTTTTAATAACCACAGTGAGATAAATGCAATAGAGAAATAATATAAGCCAGGGGCCCTTAACAGAGCTAACACAGAGACTGTATAAACGCTGCACAATATAAATCTACTTTAGGTGATAACTAACTGTTCAGGGTTTAAAAGAGACACCAGATGTATTAGATAAAGTTATTAAATGATCACGCCTTACCTTGAGGAACTTATACAGGAGGAATGTAAACCAGTTGGTCAGCATCTTCTCAGCTACAGACTCCGTTCTAACACAGGCGAGGAAAGGAAGACAGAAAAACAACAACGGCAACAAGATGAAAAAAAGAAAACCTCCAATTAAATAATAAGCAACATGACAGTGAAACCATGAAGAATTTGCTCGGGCAATTGGTCCACAATTTCCTAATAGCATCTATCTATTATTAATATCTCAGAAATTTCTCAAAAAGATCTACGTTATTTGTCTTAAATATTGTATAAAAGCAAGAGGAGTGACTGAACAGCTGACTAAAAGACTGAAATACGTAGTTATGACCAAACCATTATTCCCAAAATTAAACAGAAAACTTCTCATTTTAAGAAAAACTAACCAGAATTGAATAAAACGTATCACTCTAAGCTGTGGAAAAAAGATGAGTGGATTTCACTAAATGCCTGCATGACGTTGCACACTGTAAACTGTATTTGCTCCCATCTCTCCACATTTTCCTCACCTCCTGAGGAGCAGTTTGGGATGGTTTTTGCTCTCCAGGTTTCTATCTATCAGGTCAGACAACAGCTGTTTCAGGACTCCAGTGGCGTACTCCATCTCCCCCTGCAGGGCTGTCATGATCAGAGATGCCACATTGCCTCGGTCCCGCATTGAAAATGACCTAGAAATACATTCAAACTTAGAAAAAATGTAACAGAATTTCCCCACAAATACTATGCCCAGTTTTTGCTGTGTTACATCCATAGTTGTTTCTCAGAATGCCCATGCACCATGAACATAAAAGCAATCCATTTAAATATTAATGCACATTTAATCTTAATTAATTGGTGTTGTAACTCTGTTTTGCCATAAACCATTTGGCTTAGTGCTAAAATGTTTTCACCCCTTTTCTAACTAGTAATAAAAAAAACAAGTGATAAAAGCACACTTTCTACAAACAAACAATCTTTTATTGTTTTAATGTTTTTTAATACAAAAAACAAACATTAAAAATTAATTTGGGAATATCTTGGCAACTAAAAATGTTTATAGAAATGAAATACATGAATAAAGAAAGAGAAAGAGACACCTTTGTGCCTCCAAGGTTCGTATGAATGTCAGCAGGAAGTGTTTCTTCGTCAGCAGCTGGCCAAACAGTGTGAGTGCCTTCTCAACATTTGCCTGGACCTGAAGAAAGACACAGCAACAGATGGACGTTAGTACACAGACTAATTGCAGCTTAGAGCTTTAAAAAAATAGACAAATTTGTCTATTTTTTTTTTTATTGAAGAGTAGATATTTTGTCTTTAACCCTCTGGCAACTTTTCACTCACTGTGGGCTCATTTGTCACTGCACTATAAAGTCCTGCAACTCTATGGGAGCGACGCAACTATAGCTAGAAGCAGAGATAACTCAAAAATGTATATTTTGTGCAGTATACCACAGTATGATAAAACATAAAACATGAGCTGAATTTCTTTAATTGCTCCTTTTACATAAAAAAATAAATAAACACCAGGAACCAACATGTACAACTTTTTTTTTCCCAAGAGCTTACATGTTACCAAAACTGCAAAAGAATAAAAATTAAAAAAATAAATGCTGACACTACACACAATAGATATTTTGCCACTATGGCTTCCCAGTTACACCAAAGATTAAATTTTTACTCTGCCAAGAAACGCGACGTAGTTTTGTGACGATCGGCTATGTTTGTCTGTCTGTTATGCGCGTTTCACATAGACAAAGAATGGGATGCGGAAAATTGACGGATCTAGTGAACATGTACCTTTGGTCTGTTTATCTGTGCGCAACATTAATCAAAAATGGACTGGCAGATCTGGATGAAATTTTCAGGGAAGGTCAGAAATGACACAAGAATCAACTAATTAGATTTTGGCAGTAAGGCAGCTTATAGTCTTGATCCACAGATTTGTTAAAGATTTTAGTATCATTGCGAGATAGCGGCACGACATCACTGTAACTATGACAACAAGTGAACACTACGTCAGCTGCCTGCTGACGATCACATGATTGTGATCCTACAACAAATCGAACGCTGCGGATTTATTGGGACTTATCCGTCGGAAATCATACAACGACTGAGCAGCCTTGGCGGAGTACTGCACTCTGAGTGCTTTCTTGTTTGTTGTTGTTGTTTCCTGAATAATCTGTTTAGTGTAAACAGTTTATTTTTTGCATTTGTTTTCTTAAGTGAGAGATGAAATTAAGTGATTTTGATGAAATATCACAATTTTGAACTTTGCAACAAGTTGCCTAACAAAGTGGCATGTCAAATGAGTAGTCCAAATTATTATTATTATTTTTTTAACAGTTTCAGGCTCTGATAAATGCTGTCACTTTTGTACTTCAAAAAAATGCACAACCCCAATGTTGTCTTCATTGAAAAAAACAGTTTTTCTTTTGAAAATAGGGACATTTCTATGTGACCCCAAACTTTTGAACGGTAGTGTAACACGCCTTTCAAATCCACTGGTGGATGCTGGGGCTCAGATGGTAAAATACACTAAATCACGGGCCTTTTACGATCACTCATATTTTTCAAATAACTACAATGAATATTAATAGTAACTCACCATTTAAAGTTAAAGTATTACACATATTGCTACTTTTCTTTCAGAAGTAAATTGTGTGTGGAGTTTGTAGAACAATAGAAAGGGCAACATTTCTCTGTTCTCACCTTAGATCTGGGTTTAAGATGCATTCTGTACAAGCCTTGAATTTTTAACATTGCAACTAGTGAATGTGTTCATTTAATGAGTAAGAGGGAGTAGGAGGAATTTCTAATCTAGTGATTAAACATTTTGTAAAAAGAAAACACATCAGACAACTTATTGCTCAAAGCAGATAATTTTAAATGTATTACAACATGTCTCTGCCCTATGGAAAGAAATAGCTGTGACAAAAACCTTCTCAAAAATACAAAAAGATCACACTGGATAAAAATATACACAGCAAATGTAATTAAAACTATGAGCTGCTCTAAGCAAAGAGTGATCGTGAAAACATCGGCAAGCAGACGTTTCTTTTCATCATATGATGAGCCGAGATTGGCTTGTTAAACAGCAAGGTAAGACTGATTGGCTACTCCCTCTCCTGCTGTGCTGCTGTGTGTTTCACTTCTAATGCTTTTAACACACAATCTGACATGATTGTGTTCCTGACATCAGGGGGGTGCACGACTCAAAGCATCCTGCAGCTGAATATCGATAAGCTGAACATTTTAATTGTCATTCGTGGCCAAGTTGCACACACACTTTAGCTGTCTTGGCTCCCTGTGCACTCGTGCGCTGTCTTTGTAGGGGAATTTAGTTTAAAGCTCGATTCCTTCTTGTCATAATCACATTCGCTATTCAGCTAAATGAGTTAGATTACTTGCAAACCCCGACGACTCGCTGTCACTCTGATCTCGGCTGTTTTATCTTTTCAAGGAAATTTCGGAAACTGTCTAATCAGACTGGCGTAAACCAGCCCAGCATGAGAGAGACTCTTCTGTCAAACAGGGAAGGAGGGAAGAGCTGGAGAGGAGTGCGAGGAGTGAGGATGCACTGGGGCATAGCAGCATTGTGTGAGTGTGTCAGGGTTGGTGACAGAGGTGCACCCTGCTTGTTCCACTGGCTGGCACCTGTCACTACTTATCAACAACACACTAAAACCCCCCGAAGACGGCTTTCTGTCGCTCACTCGCTCCATCTTCCTCACCGCTCTAATTCTCTCTTGCGCACTTATTGTCGACTGTTTCACATCAATGGTCTTCTTTCTCATTTAAATTTCTCTTTGTTTTTGTGTGTCTCACTTACATACATACAGACACATCTCACTCTCTCTCTCTGTCTCACTCTCGCCTTCTATTGCCATCCCTTTGTACCACCCTAACATCTATTCTTCCTCTCCTCCGATGTGCCATAATAAAGTGTCTGGGCCTCTCTCTAAAGTGCTAAATGAGATTCTCGGGCCTCCAGGGTGGATACTGAGTGTGATGTGTATGTGCGTTTGAAAAGACAGTGTGTGTGCGAGACAGAATGAGATGAGAGAGAGACAGATGGAGATGCATGTACATACTGCACGGGCAGATTCTTCACCAAATTTTCAAGACAGATATAAGAAGGCTGCATTAGCATATCCGCAAGACTGTGGATGTGTGTGCACATCTAGTGAGGCTGTCAAGCTAAAGGAAGAGAGGAGCCACACAGAGCAATAAAGCTAGGAGCATTGGTTTACTCAGGTCATTGGATTACAACAGCAACCCCTGGGGGAAATACAGAAGGATAAGGAAGGACGTCTAGACATAACAATAAAGCACGAAAGCACCCTTTACCACCATACCTGCCTGACATCTCAAGCTAAAGGTGTGCTCACGCTTTAGGGACCCCGGATAATAGGAGATCGTGTCTGTAGTGGAGCCTGACCAATATAGTGGCTCATATAAGCTTATCACAGATATAGCCGTATCAGTGTGTATGATGTCTGACATGAAAAATTAGTTTTTACCAGAGCAACATGCTGACAAACATGCTTGGGGTTATTTACAATGATGGAATAGAGTCCATTGTTTACCACACTCTGAGCACAAAGTGTAGCACATGTGTACGCAGTGTCTTCATTGCTCTGTAGTTTGCTAGCTAGTATTTTTTAAGTGACTGGTATTTCCATCAATCTAGCCCAGGCATTTGTTTGCATCCCCTCCCACTAAGAGGAAGGAAACAGCACAATATGTGGATTTGCATAGAACATATTAGCTCTGGCTGGAGGATATTAATCATCACAAAAGTTTCTGTCATGGTGCCCGTTGATAACAAAACTCTCAGAATGCTCTCTACTTGCCAATACGGAAATGCCCGTAGTCCGAGCAGATGCCAGCTTTGGTCGCTACAGTAACACGACGAGGCTCCAAAGAACTGTAAATCAAAATTTGCTTTAAGCTCACTCTGATAGCGTACATCAAGAATGATTTCCAGCTGCTACATCCCTGTTGGTCAAAACTGTCCAACTACTTTGAGTGCTTTCACATTTTGTGTCATCTGTAGTTTTAAGTTCATGATTAATATTCTTTGCTGGAAGTCATAATAATGAGGATTTTATTTTCCTTTCAAAAATAACCAAGGGTGAATCACTAAGAATGAATTAAAAAAGGCACAAATGACAGCTATGAGACCACCCAGAGGGCTTTTTTTTCCAGGAATATAAATCCACTTTCTGGATTAGAGCGATTAAATTAAGCTGTAAAAGGTCAAACAAATTATTCTTTGACTCCAAAAAGTCAGCGCTCCAATCAAAGTCAATGGAGCAGCACCAGATTCTACATCTTAATGATACTGCTGATTACAAACTTGGCTCTCTGGTTTTTAGCTTTGGAGGAGAGTAGTTTATGTTGACATACTATTAATTCTACTTCCCTCGGTCTCAGCAGCAAAACGTCTTTATAAATCAGGTTCACTATCTCCATTCAGCTGTGCTGGCAAGGTGGTTGCATGTAGTGGTTCAATTAGTAACTTAACAGTGATTTATAACACAAGCAGCAATCCTCATAAACCTGAACCTTATTTTCCCTCTTAACTCTAATCTGCCTGCTATCTTTGCTGTACACTCTCTTTTTCCATCTCTTTATCTTGTGTCTATTACATAACATTTCTTTGAGTCAATTCTATGCACTACTTTGAAATTCCTCTTATCAAGAGAATATGGTGAGTGTCTGTCCCATGAGATCAGACTAATGATGATACTAAAGCTCTTGAAAAGTCATTCGCATTCACCAAGATGAGCTGAATACATTAAGACAAAGCAGATAAAATATTGGTTATATGATTGCTTCAAGGTGAACAGCATGTTGAGTTTTTTTTGTCTCACATCTCAGGCTTGCTGAGAGTCCTCTCTTTGATGAAATCTGTCATGGGATGACGGCTACACAGGTATTAAGCAGTAAAGCCAAAGGGATATTTTATTGCCATAAAATACAACTTTAGGAAATATGTCTCTGAATACAACATTTTGCTGAGATTAACTGCTCGTAGTAGCAGCAGGTGTATGCTTGTACCTTTGGTGTTAGTTCATTAGTACAGCACCTACTTCTTTGATCTGTTGCAGCTCATAGTTTCTTGTTAGTTTGTTTCAGTTTCAAGTTGGTTGGTGGTGTACTGACCCGTACCTCCATCTCCTTGAGTACAGGGTGGTCTTCAATCCCAGGAAACAGGACCCTCATGGCGTAAGTCCGATAGTCCAGGAAGGGAATCCCAGCTCCATCCAGCTCCTGGGTCAGCTCATGGATGTCCGTCTGAAGCTCGGCGAAAGCTACAGATGAAGGAGGCAGATAAGAGTAAGAGAAGGTGATAGGTTGAGGGAGGGTCACCAATCAAGATGAAGACCACACAGTTTATCTGTGTGATATCTAGTAAGAACAGTGCTGATAATGTGCATGACAAAAATTATTTTAACCCTCTGAAACCTCACACAGTTTCTCTGCATTGTTTTGCTCCTGTTCACTCTGGGTTCATTTTTCACTGCATTATCAAGTCTTGCACCTTTATGGAAACTGACAACAATGACTAGAAGTAGACAGAACTCCAAAATGTCTTTTGTGCAGTACAACAATACTATAAAGCCATAAATTATTTAAAAATGAATGATTATTTATATTGCAAAAATTGAAAACATCTATAATCAGCGTATACAACATTTTTACTCCAGCAAGGAAGATGGAGGAGTGATGTGACGATCTGTCTCCCTGTTAGCAATATTAATCAAAAATGGACTAATGGATTTGGATGAAATTTTCAGGGAAGGTCAGAAATGGCACAAGGACCATGTGATTACATTTTGGCAATGGGCTTATAGTCTGGATCCACGGATTTTTAAAAAGATTTCTGTATTGTGAGAGAGCGGCACGGCGTCACTGTAACTATGACTACAAGTAAATACTACGTCAGCTGCCTGCTGCTCACATGATTGTGATCCTACTGTAGTAGAATCGTAATCATGGATCGCTGTGGACTTATCAGGGCTTGTCTATCGGAAATGATACAAGGAATGAGCAACCTTTGCAGAGTACTGCACTCTTTCTGAGTGCTTTTCTAGTTTGCTAAGTGTCCACAGGTGTCACTGATACTGGAAAAAAGTGATTTTACATATTAAAGACATTTAACTATTAATATTTGATTCTTCTATCTGCTCTGTGTAAGCATAGCCTGCAGTCCAGCCCAGTTCAACTGGATAGTCTTTGGATTTTTGTCATGTGACTGTTGGTTGCAGCTGACTCATTAATGGTTTATCACTTGTGCAGAGACGCACAGAATTTTTTGTGTTCTACAGAATCTTCTTAGGGCAAACGCATTATTTCTGGCTAATGTTTTGAAATGTTTAAAATCATGATTTTAGGCTTTAATGTGGTTGTACTGTATTTTCAGATGGTACGGCTCATTACGGTTCACAGACTCTCAAAGATTCAAAATCTGCTAATTCTGTGTCTGATATATGGAGTAATTTTGGTGATTTTTAAAAGATAACATGCCTTTCTTTTGGGGTTTAGATGGCTAGCGATTGGGGAGAATGCCTTGATATTTCTATCATGTTAATTAGCACTGCTAGGAGAATGTACGATTTCATTAACTACTCATAATCCTGAAGGCTAGCTAAATGCTAGTACTAAATACAGTCATATCAGCATTTAAGCTGGTGGCATTTTGCAGCAAATTCCAATGTAACTCTCACTATCAGTCATGTGGACTAACTATAACTGACTTTGGTGAACATTTGCGTTGTTTCCCAATCCAGGCTTTTCCGGTACAGAGAAATATTTGCACTCCCTCTAAAGAGCTTTATCCAACATGATAAGATAAACACTTTTGCTCATTGAATGATCAGAAATAACAGTTCTTTCAAGTAAGATAACACATACACTACCGTTCAAAAGTTTGGGATCACTTACACATGTCCTTATTTTTGAAAGAAAAGCAGTTTTTTTCAATGAAGATAACATTAAATGAATCAGAAATACAGTCTAGACATTGTTAATGTGGTAAATGACTATTCTAGCTGGAAATGGCAGATTTTTAATGGAATATCTACATAGAGGTACAGAGGAACATTTCCAGCAATCATCACTCCTGTGTTCTAATGCTACATTGTGTTAGCTAATGGTGTTGAAAGGATAACTGATGATTAGAAAACTCTTGTGCAATTATGTTAGCACATGAATCAAAGTGTGACTTTTCATGGAAAATATGAAATTGTCTGGGTGACCCCAAACTTTTGAATGGTGGTGTACTTGTTGTCATTATTGTACATGGACCAATCAGGTTTGCTGCTGCGTGTCACCACCATGTACCAGGGTCATTCCATCAGCAAACTATTTTGACAGGTCAGATTTTGGAGGGGACAGAGAGCCAGAGACGTCCAAAGAAATTAAGAAACTATCAAGTTATCAACACGTATTGGTTGTGTTGCACCAGATGTATTCATGCCTTCCCTGTATGAGTATAATCCACACTACTAAAATGCACGGAATGAATACATGTTTTTAAATTAGTTGCATAAAATTTACAGTCCAGGTTGCAATCAAGCTAATGAGTTTGGTAACTGATGCTAGTTAACAAGCAATTAACTCTAAGGTTTTTCATTCTGAGAACAAATGTGAAGAATAAAAAAGGACTCAAGAAAATAAAAGAATATCAGTCATTGCAGCTGACCTGAACTAGCTCATTCCCAGGTTGTTGACACATTGGTCTTTAGCTCATCAGCTACAGCAGTTCAGCAACTAACCCTGCAATTATGTCACCAAGTCCTGGACAACGGCCGAGCTCACAACATATATTTTCCTACAATTTTGGAATGACCAATTATGTTAGGATTGAAGCCACTGCTAATTGGTCAAATTCATAAATAATAATGATTAAGTACCAAAGACATGATCCTCTAACGCCGTGTTGAAATAAATATCTGGGGTACTTGACTGCAGCTTATTTTTAGAGATGCTCACAATGTTCCTCTTTTACTGTATTTTGGATAAGTTTAATCTTGCAGTTTTGTGCCCAAAAGCAAGTAAGGAGCAAACAAATTTCCCTGCATCATTTTCCATCTTTGTGAAGCCAATCAATCAGACTTTTCAAGTCTTTTGGTATGTCCCTTCCATGTCCATAGGTAACCCATAGGTTCAAACCAGAGAAAGTTTTGGTGTTCATAGGTCATTTTAAACCCATGTTTGTGCAACTGGATGAAATAAAAATCACAGTTATATTCAACATTGTTGCAGTGATGACAAGTTTTTTAACTTGTGTGTCAGTGATCAAAGGTGTATTCACTTTAGTTGCATTAAGTGTCTACTTTGGGGTCTGTATTTTAAACATAGTCTTTTTTAAAAGTTTTTGTTTTTGAATGTTAATATGAGCAAATGCTCTACTTTACAACTTTGAACAATTTTTCGAGAAGTGATGAAATTTGAATCATTTGACATTTAACTGATTTTCCACAAGGATGCACTCACTTCTGTTATATACTGTATGGGTCACATGAGGACCCTTCCAGAGAAAAAGAAGGGGAACCAGTGCAGACAGACACAGTGCAAACAGTGCATAATTTCAGGTCGAGTGTCTGGGTCTTATAAAAGGGCTAGACAGTAAGGCTGAGAAATTAAAGGTCAGCAGCGATGAAGAAAGAGACCCACAAAGGCTGTAAATGAGGACCAAAATGCCGACAAGAGAAGAGGCATGAGGGACTGCATGGACAGATAGAGATGCAGCATCAGCAGTTCAGTTACTGTTAGTGTTACTTGAAAAAGCATCTGGTCATTTCCCCCAAATGCTGTGCCTAAGAAAGAAACATTCGCACATAAATCTAAAGATGACACTACATATCCATGGTTCACTGACAGAAAGGGCTAAAATTCTAGTAAGGGACATTTCTTCCTTGGTGTCTGAGGCCTGACTATTTCAATCTTTGCTTATCCACAAAATGGCCCAAAAACAATGAAAAAAAAAGTCAGCTCGGGAGAGAGAAAAGCAGAACCAGGAGACAGAAAACAAAGTTCCTGGAAAGGAAAGTCAATTAATTGCATGAGTGGATAATTATTAAGAGAGCGACGGATGAGTTTTCATGCATAATTTCCCCCAGCTGTTATTCCACTGTTTGGTCCACAAGAGAGATGGAGAGGAGAGGAAGCAGAGAAGATGAAGGAAAGGAAGAAAAAAAGGAGAAAGAAGAAGAAAGGTAAAGAAGTGAGGATGGAGAAACAGCGGAAAGTCTGAGGATTGAGGACACAAGTGATTAGGACGAAGAGGAAAAAAAAAGGAAGAGCAGCAGAGGCAGAATGGGAGATGAAGGGAAAGGCAAAAGTGACAAGGAGAAAAAAGGGAAGCATATTCAGCAGAAGAGTAGAAGGACTGGATAGTTGAGGAGACACAAATTAGATGTAGGATTCTTTCAAATTCTCCAGTCCATTTCCTACACCACTTCTTCATCCATTAATCACTCTCCTATTTATTGCCAAAATGGTACATGGTTCTTCTGAAAAAAGACCCAGCAAGAAGTAAGACAGAAATAGCAAAAATTATGGCTTCAGAAAATATTCTTCTGATTGGCTGGCAGGTCTTTTAGAGTACATAACAATACACAAAGCGCAGTTCAAAGTGAGACTATAATCTTTTCTCAACTGCAGCCAGTGTGGCCATGAGCAGTAGAAAGATACTGAAGTAATGTATGCTCCTTTCTCTATGACAAACATGTCTCCTCATACAGTGTTTATTTCTGGCTTCACCTTTGAGAAAATTTTGAAAAGCTTATCAATAACGCACTAAATCGCATTGTCACAGAAGCACAATGGGCATAAAAAACGCAGTTGTGTCAGAAAATGGACAAGCATCGGCAATCAGAGTCCTGTGCTCAGATCTTGTTCTTTTTCTGCAACTTTAAAATCATCAACAAAAGTTATAACATCAAGTTTACCAGTGCTGGCTTTATGCAGGCTACAGTTGTTCTGTACACAGCTGGGCAGCTGTGTACAGAACAACTTCTAGTCTCCACTCAGTTACTGCAGCACAGCAGCTCAGACAGAAGTGGGACCAAAAACGATCCTTGAAAAGAGTAAAGTAATGAGTTCTAACGTAAGGTTTACCCAAGATGGTTTTATCGACATGGAGCAAAGTTTTCAGGAGCAAAGTTTTTCATTAACGGAGCAAATGTCAATACCACAGTAAATCACCTTTATGTAACTGTGGGAATTTTTAAATAATAAGCTATAGACTGCTTCATCTTTGAAACATGGGAAAAGCTAAAAGGATTATTCCATACATCAGGCAGAGACTGACTGACTGAGCTGGATGAAGAGAAAATACTATTAACAACAGTAGTTAGTACAGTAACTACCCGTTCTAGCTGGAACTCATAAATAAACTAATACTCATGCATGAATACGACTTTGTGAAAGTTTAACTTGCACAATTTCTAAAAACGGTTGCATATGTGATCATTTCGGTGGCAGTCTGGAGCGCTGCTCAATCACAGGACAAACTCAGACTGCCTGAAATATAGCTTTTTGATCTGGTCTGTTCTTTGCATATCTCATCAGATCCTCTTCAAACATGGCATGTGTATCCCTGGGGAGCTAGGGAAGTAGATATGAAGTGAATATAAAGTAGATCAGATGAGCAGTGGCCATTCTGGGGTCTTTTTGATGTCCTCAGCTTAAACACTGGCTGTTTGTGGGAGGAGCCTCAGTCACCTATCAACAACGTTACCTTTAAAGGCAAGATTCTAGAATGTTACCCGAAAACAAGGACATCAGAATTTAACCACTGACAGTGGGTGCTACACTAGTTGAAAAAAAAAAGCACCTTTGTTCTATTTGCATGCATTATTGTTTTTTTCCCATATGTTTCCTGCTGTAAGAATACAGCTTACTACAGTTTACAGTAAATCAGCTCATCAAGCCAAGAACTGAGCTCAGGATGCAAGTGGTGAGGAAGATGGGAGGAACAGTTTTTGCTTAGTAGCATCACACTAATACCACAGTACATTATTCTCACAGTTTGAAACAAGACAGGCAACTGCAACAGTGTGCTGAGCCAACATCCTGTGAAGGTAAAAGAACACACCCATTCTAACTCCTCCAGCAAAATGTGCTCAGGTGGAGAGTTTACCCGAAATGTCAAATATAATGACTCCCGGTAATAACAGAAACAGACACTGAAAAATCCTATTCTACTGAGTATTTTCATATTAATTAACATGTCACTATCAGTTGATGCTGTAGCTGGATTTTCATTTTGCATGCAGCTGATAAAAGCTTTCACTTTGGCTGCTGCAAATGCTGTGTGATGTAGGTTTTTCCAGGGAAATTTCTATCTGGACACACAGAAAAAGGCCCCAATCTACACAAATTCTGTGTAGTGACGTGTAAATATTCCACAGCATTGGGTGTGCTTAAATTATCTTGTGAATTTGAATAATTTTAAAAGTTGTGTGCATCCTTTTTTTGCTTTTGTACTAATACAGAATCTCATTTTTACTGCACACCCTTAACTAGAGTGACACTGTCAATCAGCGGTTTTCATTTCTAGCGTAAGTCAGCATCCATGACTGCTACTAATGTGCTGGTTGGGATGATAGTGTACACTGTGGCGTCTGCTTCTCACGCATGACTGAACCAAACATCCCGTCTCTTCTCCCCAAAGACTCTTCGAACAAAGCCAGCCCAACACACACATACACCTCTTTCGCTATCACACGCTCGGCGGACCGCCCACTTCATCTGTTCCTCCGCCCACACGCACTGTCTCGTCTCTATAGGCCAGCTGGGAGTGCAGCAGGCGGGGCGGGGTGCTCTGGAGGGTGGGAATAAGGCCATGCTTCACTTCCTGGAAAAGGGAGTGCTTTTATGTCCGTTGACTAAAATGCTGTCTGTCATCTCGTTGCAGAAAAAGCTGAATTTCTCTCGTCACTTTTCTTGAAAAACACAAATGGCAACATGCGAAAGTGAAGCACTTGCAACAAGATGTGAACACTTTTCTGAAAGTGTCCCCTCAGTAAGGATACAACGGTCGCCCTGCAAATGGAACTCTTTAAACTGTTGCACTTTTTGTTTGACAGCTGATCCTCGGTGGCTGATATAGATGTGACTCTGTTTTGCACCATGAGTGTGTACATGTCTGTCATACTAAGTGTCCACACCTTCACTGTCCTTACATCAGTCATCTACACTCTACATGTTAAGAATCTGACCTCATAGAAGCTTTATTTCAGCTCCTCATCCCTTTGTTTCTGTCTCATTTACCTCTCACTCTGTGCACCCCTCATTTCTCTGCAAACAACCCTCTGTATGATGTTGACATCTCATGCTATCTACTTTCCAACACTGTGTATCCTCTCTGCTTTTTTTGTTCTTGTTTTTCCTGACAATCTTGCTGTAGGGCTGTGTTTTCACTCAGACAGATGACTGACATGTTAGACAGTGTTCTCCACCACAGCCATCATCAAAACAGGTGTCCATTCCTCCTGTAGAGGCCAGGACACCCACACCAATACCAACGAAGCATTGGAGCTGTTCTGAAGGCCTGTCATGGAACAACATCTTACTGAGACACTTTATGGTGGCTTTCCTGTAATTTATCAGCCATCTGTGTCATTTACTTGTGAGTAAATGAATGTATAACACATACAGCAGAGTAGAAATACCACGCTGTACAGACAGCACCATTTGGTTTGTCTGACATATCTATAATGATCATAACATGGCTGAAACGGACGAGGTTGTGAGTTCTACCTGTTTATGTACACAAGTTTGGGGTCACCCAGGCAATTTCATGTCTTACACGAAAACTCACACTTTTATCCATGTGCTAACATGATTGCACAAGGAATTTCTAATCATCAATTAGCCTTTTAACACGATTAGCTAACACAATGTACCATTAGAGCACAGGAGTTATGGTTGCTGGGAATGGCTTTAATTAACTGCATGAACATGGTTATAAAATGACCTGTGAACACCAGACCTGTTTCAGTATTCTACCTTTGTGCTGTGTCTGTCTGCATGTCTGTATCTTGGCTCCACATGAAAAAGAACTGCCTGAGAAACTTAAAAAAAATCTGATTGTGTAACAAATTAACACTGTTCTTTTACATCTGTGTGAAGTTTTGATTCCCTCTACTTTCAGTCTTTGGGCTAAGCTAAGCTAACCAGCTGCTGGCTCCAGCTTCATATTAATTTACACATAGAAGAGTCGTGTCAATCTTTTCATCTAATTTGAAACATAACATTTTTGTATTTTCAAAAATGTCACATTATTCATTCAACACTTTGTGTGAATGACATGACTCACAGATTTGATTGAATTATGTCCAATGCAATGGTTTTTATGCTCTGAACAACTTAACTATTGTAAAATGCATCATGTTTTATTCTATTTAATGATTTAAAACTTTGTCAACCACAAGACACACATATAGTTAAAGCAGACATATAATGCAAAATGCACTTTTTCATTGTTTATGGACATATTTACATGTCCCTAACGTATCTAGAGACCCACAAAATATGATCTCCAAAAATTAAGCGTTTGTGGCCTGTTGTGATATCACAACAGGATAAGCACCGCCCCCAGCTGGCTCCTCCTCCTCTTGTGGGCTCCTCTACGCAACTCACTGTGGCAGAGTAGATGCAAAAGAGGTGTGCCTAATGAACGATCACTTCAGTATTTTGGTCATTATAGGGACATGTGAAACTTAATTAACTTGCCGTAAAGGAGTATAATATGGACACTTTAAGTTACTTCCCAACACAAGTTCAGGTGTTTTCTAGTGATTAGTTTTAACGTGGAGCATAACTGTGGATAAAACTGGGTGCGTGCTGTTTCCATTGTCTACCTTCTTTACACTCCAGGGCCACTCGAGACTCCAGGTTGTCCATCTGGAGCTGCAGACGTTTCAGGGTGCGGTCAGCGTCCCTCGACTTCCTCTTATAGGCTATCAGGACGGCGATGATGACCAACAGTAGCAGGCCTCCACCCCCTCCAATGCCGATGATGGCAGGAAGAGTCAACAGGCTGTCTGAGTAGATGTGAAGAGTACCAGGGGAGTACTCAAACCCGCCAGCACGGATCTGAACACACACACACACACACACACAAGTGATATTGAATGATCAGTGCAGAAAAGACAGAAGTTGCATTTATTCCCTGCTTTTCTTCACACTGTTGCATGGTTATTCAACAGAGAGTTGCCCAGTACAACTTGTTTTCCGCTGAGCGTTTTGCTCAAAGGCGGTCATTAAGGGCTAGGAAACATCTGCTTACTAATTTTTCCCTACTCAGTTTGCGGATTTGTACTCGCACCTTCCGAAAAGACAGAGAGAAAACGAGCAGCGGTCATTTCACCAGCAGCAGATGGTTTGAGAATACATCAGGTGGTCTGAAGAGATCAAAATTTGTTGGTCTGATGAAAGAAAAGCTGACTGACCCAATTTCTACAACAAGAATCATTAAATTTTTATAAGTTCTGCACTCACACTGAACAGGCAGATCTTTGACAAGCTTATACTGTGGAGGCTTACGTCACGTCGACTGCTGTGAACATTTCTTGTCGGAAAGGTTTTCGATTCTTGCCTTCAGGGGAGAAGCTTCAGAAGGCTTTGATAATGAAGATCTCACAAGTTAACTTGCTCGGTTCCTTTTTTGCTGCTTTAGCCGTAGGTATTCAGGCTTAACATTTGGGTTAGATATTGTGTTGTTAATGTTCTCATTTATCACTGTCAACTTTAACAAACTGATTTAGGCCAGAAAGTAAATGCTGTGTACGTGAACAAGGTTAACGTCGGGAAGCAGAGGCTGACACAGACAGCGTTAAAGTAATTTGCACGCACATATACTCATCAAACACTCTGTGCATCCAGGACACACACATATACACTATGCATATACCCACACGCAGCGTAAGTAATCAAACAAAGTAATCACCAGCATTTAAATCTCTCCCCAAGGAGCCGCGGTAATTATGGGAAGTCAAACACATGTAATGTTTTTTTTCCCCTTTTTTTCCTGACTAACTGCATTTACATAAGCACCGTGTGTCAGAGACAAAAAAAAAACACACAGCACTGGAATCCATCAAATCAAGCTATCCACCAGGGGGGTTGATAACTGATTCAAATGAGGCGTGATTATGCACTCTGAAGTTCTTGTAAGTGCACTTTCATGTTAACATTATCAAAGTCTGATTGAAAAAAAAAGAAAACAGAGAACCTGTTATATCAATATCAATATAGTCGATACCTACAAATTAAATTTGTAATAGTACAGATGATTAGGTGGGATTGTATAAGATTAAGGAGCCAATTAACTGAGTGGGCATGATCAGGTTCTAAAGAAGTTTCCAAAGGAGAATGAACCAAATTAACTTTAATATGAGTTTGGCTTAGTTATATTGCAGATATCTGACGGTGCTTCACTTTCACTGATCATTTCTAAACCTTGCATCAATCTGTGGCCACTGTGAAGATTTTCATGAAATATGCAAAATGTAATGCAGCCTGATGTTGCAAATAAATAAGTTTTTTGCACTTGAGGTATTTCAATCTGTGAATGCTGTAATCACAAGTTCTTCTATCAGCAATAGGTTGTATTTCTGTGCATAAAGAATAAATTAAGAAATAGGTGAGTGTATGTGCATCTGTTCTTAATGTATCTCACCAAACACACACACGTGGACAAAATTGTTGGTACCCCTTGGTTAATGAAAGAAAAACCCACAATGGTCACAGAAATAACTAGAATCTGACATTGCTTTTGAACCGTGGTTCAACAGAATTATTTTAAAAAATAAGCTCATGAAACAGGCCTGGACAAAAATGATGGTACCCCTAGAAAAGACTGAAAATAATGTGACCACAGGGACATGTTCAATCAAGGTGTGTCCTCTAATTAGCATCATAGGTGTCTACAAACTTGTAATCAGTTAGTTGGCCTATTTATAGGGTTACAGTAGTCACTGTGCTGTTTGGTGACATGGTGTGTACCACACTAAACATGGACCAGAGGAAGCCAAGGAGAGAGTTGTCTCAGGAGATTAGAAAGAAAATTATAGACAAGCATGTTAAAGGCTATAAGACCATCTCCAAGCGAGAAAACATCATTAAAGGCATGATTCTAGAATGTTGTCAAAGTCATCATTAGGGCTATTAGTAACAGCATGCTTTTCCTGCAATGACAAGTCATAATACCTGCTGTGAAAAATAGGCCCCTCATCACAATAACAAATTCCTATAGAACTGCTTTGAAACTGTCATTTTCTGTAGCAATTTGACGTTTCCACATGAATCAGAATGCTGAAGGGCACTTGATTTAAATATTAATGAGTCTTCACATGTTTATTTTGGGGAAATGGAAAACGCTTTGTAGATCAGCCTTCTCTATGTTGATTATTAAGGACTTGTAGGTTTTCTATAATATAAGGGAACTTGCCTGAGGGCAAACTGAAAAAAAAGAAAAAACTGTGCTCACATACTGCACATTCAGCTGTGAATGCAAAGTGTATCAGCACAAAAAATGCTATATCTATAAAACCGTGTTACCTTGTTACCCCTCACATTGGTATTTAAAATCTAACCTGAGGTCACTGGTGTACACTACTGTTCAAAAGTTTGGGGTCACCCAGACAATTTCATTGTTTCCATGACAACTCACTTTTATTCATGTGCTATTATAATTGCACAAGGGTTTTCTAATCATCAATTAGCCTTTCAACACCATTAGCTAACATAATGTAGCATTAGAACACAGGAGTGATGGTTGCTGGAAATGTTCCTCTGTACCTCTATGTAGATATTCCATTAAAAATCAGCTGTTTCCAGCTAGAACAGTCCTTTACCACATTAACAATGTCTAGACTGTATTTCTGAATAATTTAATGTCATCTTCATTGAAAAAAAAGTTTTTAATTCAAAAATAAAGACAAATCTAAGTGACCCCAAACTTTTGAATAGTAGCGTATGTAAAACAATTAGCTACAGGAAACAAATCCTCAGATGACATGATTACAGCATAAGTTCAAGCGATAATAAGGTGGTGGCACATTTGGTGGGCATGTGTCTATTTTTATTCTCCTGACAGGCTGAAGGACTGGCGGAGGAACTTAAAAAGCTGAAGGCCAAAACAACAAACAAGTTTCTTCGAAAACTCAAGGGAGGCACACAGCTGCCAACACACAGCTGAGCATCTGAAGGGACGCACAAAGACGCCCCGACGCACACACACAACTATTCTTACTGTACACCCACACAACAACGCACACGGCCCAGTATGTCTGGACACCCATTGGGGTCCCCTGTATGTAGGTCATTCTACATGGGGAATATTATTGTGCCACAGCTGTGTCCTTCTCACGCAAAGACAAAGATGCACGTATAAACACATGTACACGAGCACTCGGGCACACCAGCAGCAAGCGACAAACACAGTGCCTGTAGTCAGTCACACACGCAGCAGAAGAGATAAGAACAGACAGCTCTATTTTTTCTTCGGCTATTGTCAGACGAAGGACTAACTCCACCACCCCCGCCAACACGTCGCATCGTTCCGATATTCAACATGACATTTCGTTCAAAAAAGAGAAAAGGAGGGGTAAAAAAAAAAAAAAAAGAAAAACCCAAGAGAGATCCACCTCAGAGCTGGCTGGTTCCGTTGAGAGCTATCATATTGAATTACACGGACGCGCTGTCAGTGGCTTTCTAGGTATATTGGCTGTAGCTAGCAGGGAGTAAATGTCATAAAGATATAGTGAAATGACTGTGAAAGGACATTGGTGATAAGTTTAAAAGGGGTAGAAGGAGGGAAGGGGGCTGAGTAGGTTTACTGTCAGGATATTCAGACAAACATCCAAATATATTCACAGTGAGTGCTGCGTCGCCTGGCTGAGGTTTGACCTTCTTCAATATGGATGCTCCAGGAGCTGCGCCATGATTTTCAAAGTCTGCTCCAGTCAGAATGAATCAGGGATTTCAGTCTGGAGTCTGCTGACAGCTCAACACTCTGGACAAGTAAAGCTGAACGGCTGCTGCGGGACACACTTGTAAGCTTGTTCTTTGACTTTTTTTTCCGCCACTATTTCCTGCTCTATCGTAATTTTGGGAAAATGTGAAACACTGGAAGTGAAAGTGACATCGACGGCATTCGCACCATGGGTGTTGGTAAAAACTAGTCGCAGCGTCAGACACTTCACACACAGAAAAAAAGCAGAACTCAATGATGACGTGACCACGACTTTAAGAAAAAAAAAAAACATGCAAACTTTAGCTTGGATTTGCTGAGCGATGGATGAAATTTGCACATCAGAAAGGTTTATACAGAAAACCAGGTTCCCGGATTAGAGCTTAGAGACAAGCTTAGTGTCTTCATATCAGTGGCATCCTGGAGAAACAATTCTATTCTTAAAACCACCTTTTATGTCTCTGCATAGCTCGAGGACAGAGCTGCACTGTTGACAGAGCTTTGTCACGGATGTAAACTGCAGCAAAAGTGGATACTAATAAACCTGTATTTATTCATAATTTAGCTCTCATTTTACCCTCATTCAGTTTGAGTTTCTTTTCCAGTCGTATAACAGGAACACAAAATCCTACTATTTGTCTAATAATTGGCTATAAGTAGTAGGTACCATGCTGGCATAAGCTTAAAGGCAAGTTTATAAGCACTACCTTTACCTAAACAGTGAGCAGCAATGACAACTCCTGAATCATGCTTGTAGACTTAAGCGAGGTTAAAAAGATGACAGAATTCAAGACCCTGTAGGAGAAGGTGAAAGCCTGAGGGGCAACTTCAACCTGTAAAGGAATTATTCTGCTGCACTCTCAGATCAAAACAGAGATGTTTTTTTCTGCTCTGGGTTTAAAGAAGTCTTAACAGCAACACAGTGTCCACAAACCTATATCCCTCAGATGTAGACTATGAAATTCAGATTAACCTTCTGAACCTCAAGATGCGTTGGTGGGTTTGAAATGTTATCTTAAAAAAATTGCCCAAACAGCACCATTTATCAGAGCAAGAGAGTGTATAAACAGAGAGAACTGACAGATGTCACAATCATGTACGATGTTTAGTTCTGATGGGCAAAGTTACCAAATCTAAGCTTGAAACCTAGATATCTCATCAAAATAACTTTAATCTACATGACTCATTGAAAAAAATTGCAAAAAATAAACTTCACTCAGCTGCAACTAGCAGTCATGTCATTAACATTCTGTTCAGCTGAGCTACAGACTGTGTTTTCCAGTATTAGTAACACTTGTGGACACTGAAAAATGTTGTACATGTTGATTATAGGTTTTTATCATTTTGAATGAATCACTAATCAAGAAAATTTGTTTTTCTTTTTTAACACTGCTGCGAGTTCTCTCTACTACTTGTCATGGCTGTGCTGTTTCCATTGAGGTGCAGGATTATTTTGCAATTAAAAAAAAAAAAAAAGAGCCCATGGTAAATAAAAATGTGCTCAGAAATGCCCTTCAGAAGTTAACATTATTACATTCAAGTGCATCCTTTTTCATTCCGAAATTATTATTCAAATATTCAACTGATAGAGAATTAATCAACTAATATTTTGAAAATTTATGAATTACTTCAGTATTTTTAGGACTGTTGGTTAAAAAAAATAATCTATGAAGTTGTTCTTTTGGGCTCTGGGATAAAATTACATTTTCCAGGAAAATCTTACATTTTATAAACTAAGCAATTAATAAAATCAGTCCAAAAATTATAATTAAAATCTTAACTGAAGTCCGAATGATTTGTCTACATTTACAACCACAATGCTGGTATCCCATAGACAATATATAGGGGGCAAATTTTGAGCTTACTTTAGCGTTCCTCAGTGACACACAGCTTTCTTTGTACCAGTTAACATGTTAAAGTTGTGTTAACAACAAAAGCTGTGATTTCTGCAGCATTTCCATGCAAAATTTATTGCGTAGAGAAGGCTGGAAGCAATAGAAAATCCTGACCTCCGGTTTTGTTTTACGGTGTCAATCATAGACGTAAAGAGAGTCTTCTTCCTGAAGGTGGTGTGGACAGCAGCAGCTCAGCTCAATTTAAAGTTACAGACACTGAAGCAGCCTTTCCAGGACAGCAGAAAATTGAAAAGCACATTCTGGGAACATGTGAGACTTTCATTAATTTCGAAAAAGGGTCCAATATGTGTCCTTTAAGTGTGGATGCAGGAAACGATGAGGGGATGGTGCAGTGAAGACGAGCGCTGCTTTGATTAGAGTTGACTGCCACTGGAGAACTCTCTGGCACTAGATTCACAGAGGGTTAGGTACATTATATTATGAAGTGAAGCTAATAAAAATATAGGTATAATGGAGAGGCCACTGAGGGACTCTCAAATCTAAAACCAGCAGCACCTGCAGCAGAGAAGTGCTGACGCCTGCACTGCTGTTGATGTAAAAACGCTTCAGTGGATACAAAGAAACACGGGTTTGCATCTGCAGACTAATCTAAAGGTTCACTGTGGTCATGTTAAGTATAATACATGAACAAGTGAAAGATTTTCCTTTTAGTACCAACATTCCAAAAACTTAATGGATTTCGCTGAACATTGGTGCGGCGTGTGCAGCTCTTTAGATTTGAAGTGTACAATCATACATCTTTGAGAGTTTGGGTTGCTGTGACTAAAGCTCCACTGCCTTGTTTTCAGCAACAGATTTGCTGAAGGCCAATGAAAATCAACATGTTAATAAAGAGCAACATATTTAACAGCATCCTTGGTGTGCAAGCTCAACGGAGCGCATCGCAGATCTGTCAGAGGAAACTGTTTTGAACAGACATGAGGGGTTATTCACATAACTCAGCAACAAGGTTAGAGTGACATTATGGGATGAGATTGTCAGACTGGAATGTTATTTTTTCTCATATTCACAAACATGAATTACTGGGTCAGTGTGGATATAACAAGTAGAGCAGGTGACATTTTCTTTGTCCTTTCATAAATTGCTTTTTGAATAGATTCTGCAAACTAAAAGCTGACCTAGTAATTTAACGACAGAAATTATATTAAGAAAGAAGTCTAGCATGAAGATCTCAGCCCTTAATACTGACAAAGGTGTCTGTCATATAACCCATTAAATGAATGCTAGGTCAGTGCAGCACCGAGATATGCGACAGTTTGGTAAGTCATGGCTAATGTTACTGATGGACATGAAGAGGCAGAGGACAGAATCGCGATCTGACCGTGACTTTGTGTTGTCCGGTGAGGTTGGGCCATTCACACAGCAGCTGGCTCTCAGACAGGGTGAGGATGCAGGGAGTTTCTCCAATCAGCACCGTGTAGTTCAGGCGACTGTTTCCTGGAGCTGCTGGGATCAGGTTCCGACCCTAAACGCAGAAGAAGAAGAGATGAGGAGAGGCACTCAACTCATTTGCGCCTGCTTTGTACACTACACTTATTTTTGAAAGAAAAGCATTTTTTTTTTTTTTTAAAATGAAGATAACATTAAATTAACCAGAATTCCAGTCTAGACATTGTTAATGTGGTAAATGACTATTCTAGCTGGAAACAGCTGATTTTTAATGGAATATCTCCATAGGGGTACAGAGGAACATTTCCAGCAACCATCACTCCTGTGTTCTAATGCTACATTGTGTTAGCTAATGGTGTTGAAAGGCTAATTGATGATTAGAAAACCCTTGTGCAATTATGTTAACACATGAATAAAAGTGTGAGTTTTCATGGAAAACATGAAATTGTCTGGGTGAGTAGTGCACATTTAGATAGACATTTACAACACCTTAACAAATTAACAGTTTTATTGAACTCCCAAACAGTTACTTCCAACTTACTTTCAACTGTAACTATCTCGCTGGCTCAAATATGAACTTCAAAATGCCTACCGTTTTTACCCATAATGATTCACTAATGACAATAAATCTTGTTTCTGTAAATCAATGGTGAGAAACACGTCACTGTTCAGTACAGAACTGCAGGATTAAACACTGCTAAAGAACATGGAAAGAAGTCTGGTGAGAAAGGCAGAACAACGCAGCCCATCCAGCAGACAGCAACTACGAAAAAAGTCTCTGAAGAATGGCAGAACAACTCTTCAGAAAATCAGTAACCTCCATGCCAAGGAGGAAAGGATTTTGTCATCCAAAATAATGGTGGACATACAAATATATAAAAAATAAAAATAAAAATTCTGAATATTAGTCAGAAAATGTACTGAGTATAATTGCATTGAGCTCCTACTGTTGGGTTGGTATTTTTAATATAATAAATGTTAACTGTTAGCAGTTAGTCTTACACAAAAGAAAATATACCATTGTTCGACTTGGCGTTAGCAGTTATTAAGGTTTAAATTAATTTTGAAACATTTCAAATAATATTACACAGGGATGAACAATGAACATCTGTTGTGTAATGTAGTTTGTTGACGAAGGGAAGAGCTGAATACACGAAGTGACAAGACGAATATCGTGCGGCATCGTCATATTCAGATCACGCCACATCGTCCGATGGAGGGGGGAGGGGTGTGGGGGTTTCAAATATTCGGATCTCAAAATTAATATTCGGACACCACCGTAATGACCGAATATTCGGATATTTGGGTCCAGCCCTAATTCCCGCAGCCCGCTACATATTTCGGTCACACAATTCGGGATCCGTACATAACGTACGCATGCATAACACACGTCTGTGCTCACCGCAAGGTAATCTTTCATTTATTTATTTAGTTTGTGGATAGATCTACATTAAATGGCCACATTCTACATTGCCGTGTTTTCTGAATACACAAACTGAGGAATGAACAGCCTTGGCAGAGTACTGCGCTCTCTGAGTGATTTTCTTCTTTCTGAAAGTGTCAGTATTTTCATACAACAGCTGGGCACTGTAGTTTTTAGCAAGTGAAGTAAATAGTGCATCTGTTGGACTACATTCACCTGATGAAAATACTAATATGGAGCTATTGTGAGCATTTACAGCAGCAGGATGGTGCATACTGGACAAATAAATACTGTTTAACATTGTGTGGGAATAGCTATTGTAAAGGTCTAGCTTGTGTTCATTTTTATTGATTTGCTTTCTAACAATGGGACTAATTTAATAATTCTAATCCACTGAGAGTTTTGGTCTTTTTCTGGGAGTTTTGTTCACAATGGGGGGAAAAAAAAAGGAGAATATCACAAAATTCATCGCTTACACAAAAAACCCACTTGCTTAGTAGTTTGCAACAATCACCTGTTTGCTGGTGGTTTAACAGTCTCATTTTGTGTTTGGCATAATTTTAAAGAGGGAGAAGGAGAAAAAGGTTTAGTAACGCTTACACTACAGCTCTTAGTGGCACTACGGGGGGTGCTGAAACCCACAGAGACCAATTCTGTTCTGTCTTCTGTCAGCTAAACTGGATTCCGCACATGAAGTCTGTACCGGAGGTGTGTAAATTCCAACATTTGTCAATTTCAGTTCCAGGCTTTTATTTCAATATATAGTTCAATTTGACACGTACTTTGTCTGCGATGGAAGGGGGGCAGTTAGCGGTGTAAAAAGAGGAAACAGTAAGAAAACAAGAAGCAACAGGAGGAAAGATGAATACAAAAGAAACAAGACAGATAGGAAATGCGGCAAGAACGCGTCAGGGGAGACGGCACGAGGAGAGAGACGAGAAAAGATTACGAGAGCTGGAGAAAAAGATGAAAGCAGTATACTCTAAAGTGAGAAAGAAAGGGAATGAGCATGAAAACAGGGCGAGCGAGACAGACAGAGGACGGGGGGGAGAGAGGAGATAGCTGCCGTGTCTCCCGCTGACTTAGCAGTGGGACGCAGAGACAGACTCCGTTTTCCAATCCCACCGTCTCTGCAGGCCGCCACCCAACCCCGCTCTGCAACCCTGTAAACATGCATCCCATTGCATCTCGCAAACACACACACACACACACACACACACTCCCACAGCATCCAAACCTCTCACACACACACACACGCACACACACACACTCACACACACACACACACACAGAGTTCAAGCCACACACAGAGCTGTTGCCACACATAAACACAACAGGCAAGAAGCATCACGCGGGGACGGGCTCTCGACAAAACACACACACACACACACACACACACACACACACACACACACACACACACACACACACACACACACACACACACACACACACACACACACACACACACACACACACACACACACACACAGCAAAACACCAAGACCAGGTGAATGTTTTCTTTTCTCTCTCTCTCTCTCGCTAACACACCTCAGTAAAAACACACTCGACACTACAGATGAGAAACTAATTGCGTGGCAGGCGCAGCGCACGCATCTGAGCAAACACTACCCCCACATCCCATCTCAACAAATTGCGTTTTTGTCCATCTCATCAGCGCTTCCAGTGGGTAGGCAGTTCCACCAACAAGCCAAGCAGGAGATTTGGCAATTACTGAGAGGCTCTTTGCTAATAAATTATCATTTAAGAAATAAATAACGACGGTTATGCTGCTTTCAATCTCTTCATGGAAATAAGCAGCGTAACACACTCTCTGTGATAACACAAGAGATAGTCAAGGCAAATTCTGGTAATAGATTAAAGCGCACTACATTCAATACAAACGTAGCACATCAGTGCGACATCGATCTAAAAGAAATGAATGTTATATTGTCTCTTTATTGTATAAAGCCACTTACAGCTCGCATACTGACACAGTTAAATGACAGATGTGCACACTTGAGAAATTTTTTTTACACCTCCTTCAGTTATTTGTAGACACTAACCCGCCAGTTATTTCAATTAATTTTGCAATAGCAATATCATAGAAATACAGTCACTCCGAAAAAGTCACATTAATTCTTGTTCATTCACTCTTTGACTAAACATTTCAGGTGAGCTCAGTGAGATAATACAATGACACATGCGCACGGTTCAGAAATTGCCAATTAATTTCTCATACTTAATGTCCAATCACCGTTAATGAAAATGAAAGCCAAAGTAATCCAAATCTTCTAGACCACAGGCCTGTGTGCTTCCATACTGCCCCTCCAGCACCAGAAAAAATAATTACACAAATTGAAAGGACTGTTATTTAAGAAGGCTCGAGGCCGTGGAAGAGGAGTGCAGTTAAAGAAGTTCTTGTTAGTTACTGAAGGACAAAAATTGGCCTTGTAAGGTGTGGGCATTTGCTTTCAGCTTTCAATAATGAATTTGTCGGGTTTTTTTCCTCCTCTGAGAGACCTTGTAAACACATTTGAGAGCTGGTTTTTTTTCCTCTCTAGAATGAAAAAAAAGCCTGTGAGAGTACTTTGTGTGTGTCCGTCTGAGAAGGCTGTGCCATTATTAATACAAGATAGGTTCAATATGTTTCAGACTCTTGTAGTCAAGCTGCAAGTAGAAAAAACCCTGGGAGAAAAACATCTATCTACCACTACCCAATAAAAACAGGATCAACATTCAGCTCAAAAATCAGTTCAAAAAAGAACCCCAACTTTTAGTATCAATGATATCAGCAACACTTAGCTCACTCTCACAGTTTTCTGTTGTAAAAAAAAAATCATCTTTTTGATCAATATTATATTTTAAATACAATGTAAGGTAAGAAGGCATGATCTACCAAACATACTGGCATATCAAGAGTTTTGAGACTGATGTCTTTTTTTTTTACTACTTCCAAAACCAAATGCATAAGCATGAAAGTGTAAGAAATGGATTCAGCAGTGTGTTTATCTGCTTTAACACATGATCCAAACTCTTCCATATCTGAAGAGTAAAACAAATGTTTCTATCAGAGTTCAGGGTGAAGTTAGCAGCTCTGTCCTGCTCTCGACTGGATGTGAGGAGGTTTACCAAGCCAGTGTAAGCAATACATTGTCAAGAAACATTTACAGGTCTTCAAGGAGAGCAGAGAATACTTCTGGAGTACAGAGAGATCGAGTTCAGACACAAACGTCAACACTCAATAGAACATTCTCTCATAATCCTACATACATCTCAATAATAAATAAAGGAATGTGTGAGTTTCTGTTCTCTCCATATCTCGGCAACCTTACATCTGATCTACTTCAAACTTGGTGAGGGTGTCACCAGGGATCCAAGGATGTGCAGTGTTGAGTTTGGAGTTTTAGAGATCTGTTTGGGTCTTCAGCAGAACTTTCACTTCTTGTGGGAGAAGGCTAAGTCGGCAACATCATCAAAGATAAATGTATATCGCATAATGATGACACCATCTGAAAGGAACCATACATGCACCGGTAGACCAAGGTAATTACTTGAGGAACGCGATGGAGTTATGTGACGACTGGCGTTGGTTTGTCTGTCTGTTTGTCTGTTAGCAACATTACTCAAAAACGGATTTGGATGAAATTTTTAGGGAAGGTCCTAAATGACACAGGCACCAAGTGATTAGATTGTGGCAGTGATGTGGCTTATAGTCTGGATCCACGGATTTGTTAAAGATTTCTGTATCATTGCGAGATAGGGGCACGGCGTCATTGTAACTATGACTACAAGTGAACACTACGTCAGCTGCCTGCTGATGATCACATGATTGAGATCCTACTACAAATCGACCGCTGTGGACCATAAATTTTTTTTTTTTTTGAAAGATTTCTTCCGTCGGAAATCATACGACTGAGCAGCCATGGTGGAGTACTGCGCTCTCTGAGTGCTTTTCTTGTTACTAATGCAACAAATTTTTGTTATAAACAAGCCGTGTTTAGCATTACAATATGAAATACTATACATATATTTCAGTTGCTACTTCCTGTGATGCTCGGTTTCTTTGATATTTTGTTAGTTTGTTTGCTGTCTCACTGGGGTTTAGAACCAGACAGTAAGTTGATGTACACTTTTACAACTACTTTTATAATTACTATTTTTTAAATAACTTTCCAGCTGTGATCATAACATAGCAGTCCAAACTTATGATTTCCACTATAATACTTACAGCAGCAGCAGTAAGCATTTCTGCAGAGATATGCAATGATGCTATAATACAGTGCTGTTTCTTTAGAAGCCTTCTGTTCTAAAAACTGTAACAAAATTTAAGAGGTAAACCAGTCAACAGAAACTGCATTGTGCCATACAGGAATGGAAACAGTGACAGGAACAGTAACTCAAGCAGGCAGTGCTTTGTGTTTAAATTCCAAAAACACGACGTTCTTGATTTCCGACAAAGTTTATTTCCCTGCCATGTTCATTGCCTGGCAAAACAGCAACAGCGAAGTCTCGCAGACTCTCGTGGTATCACATTACCTCGCACAGGAAGTTGACATTGTGAACGTCCAACTAGAGAGATTTCCCATCAAATCTGACCCCATGGTTTTGATATAATTATCTAAAAAATTAAAGCATACATTAGTCAGTACAGGATAAAGTATATGAAGCTGCCAGATATTACAGATGATTCTGCAATAGAACAAAAACCAAGGACAGTTCTCTATTTCTATTTTTCTTTTCTATTTGTGCTTCCCACTGTGGGTCAGTCAAAAAAAAAACTTTTTATTTACCTCTAGCTAAAACCTCAACCCAGAAATTTGAAATTAACTTTACATTTGGTTTTTTTTCTAACTCTGAGTAAAAGTGTGTATAAATCTGTGTAGGTGTCAATACCCTTATTTCCACCACACACACTGTGTAAAGGCATCAGAAATATGCACTCGAGTTTCTTTATCTTCACAGCTGCATTGTAGAACATGTCCCTGAGAAGTTAAAGTGTTTATAAAGCCTCCTAGATATGTATTCACCAATGCTGTTTGCAAGATAAATACCTCAGATCAGAGCGCTGATAAAATAAACTGAAAGGTAGGGAAAAGTGTTATACAAAATAACTTGTTTGTCTGCCTGACCTTGAGGATAAGTGGCGACGTGGGTTTGAGCTCTAGGACACCGGAGGGACTCAGCGGTTCAAACACAGGGTCGGGGTAGTAGCTGAATGTCTCGTTGACCACCACCAGAGCGTTCACGTTGTCCATGTAGAAGCCAATCTCATCTGGGCCGGTGCCAGTCTCGGAAAAACCAAGCTCTGAGTCCGCCACCGACGGAGCGAGGCACACCATGACTGAGTTGTTATACACTGTACAGTTCTGAAAGTGAGACACAGAAGAAGAAAAAGGTCATGGTTTTTGCTGTTAGTCAGTGGGAGAATCTATGGTATACAATCTAATGCATTTTAACACAAATCTAAAGTTTTAAATGCCTTAAATTGTAAACTTCTTTTAGTTGTGTTTACAAAATGGTTAGATGTTAAGTAAAATGGCAGCATTCCCTGTCTCAGAAACACTAAGAACAACCTGCAGGCTATAATTTTCTTTTAAAACGGATCTGTTGGGTATAATAACCCATCCTTTCTGTAAGTCAATGCCCTGTGAAACTACAGTGCTGTTAGACTGATTGGAAATGTAAATTGGTTGCAAATTTATGATCAACTGTTAATAATGGGCAATGTGCTCTGTGCCTTTGCTTGTACTGAGGAGTATTTACATCATTGCTTTGGAGAATATATGAATACATGATGTCATGGCCATGGTTTGCATTAATTTATAGGACTGCTCAGAGGACCATACTATAGCTTTAACATACACTAAGAATCAAAAGTTTGTGGTCATTTAGAAATGTCCTTCTTTTTGAAAGAAAAGCTTTTTTTTAAAGAAGGTAACATTAATTTAATTAGAAATACAGTCTAGATATTGTTAATGTGGTAAATGACTATTCTACCTGGAAACAGCTGATTTTTAATGGAATATCTACATAGGGGTACAGAGGAACATTTCCAGCAACCATCACTCCTGTGTTCTAATGCTACATTGTGTTAGCTAATGGTGTTGAAAAGCTAATTGATGATTAGAAAACCCTTGTGCAGTTATGTTAGCACATGAATAAAAGTGTGAGTTTTCATGGAAAACATGAAATTGTCTGGGTGATCCAAAACTTTTGAATGGTAGCGTATGTTAGAAAAAATAATCTCAAATGTATGTTATATTGCTCTCATGTGCTCTGTGTATGGAAGACAAGATGATAAATGATGTTGATGAAGTTTTAATATCAGTGAACACATTTGGTTCCATGGGTATGCAACAGTAATGCACTTTGACTACATTAAATGATAATAAGATATCCACTGTGATTGGTTTCCTATCTCACGTTATTTGTTATACTTTGCTGGGATGAATAAAAAAAAAAACATATCCAGCTATGATTTGTTGTAAATGGGTGACAACATTCAAAAACCCCAGCATGGTCCTTTAAGTGCAAAATAGTACTTTGATAAATGGCTATGTGGGATGCATCATGTAGGCTGTTTGCCTCAATAAATGACAGCTTTATCTGCAGGTTGAAGTGCCTTAGTTCTGTTTAGAGTTCAGTTCTTAACCCTGACAACTGAAGAGCTTCAACTCACTGTGACAATCACCAAAGTGCTCTGTGAGCATTTTCTACACAACCGATGAAACTCTTCAACCATTTAAATGGGACTTCAGGTTTGCATGGATGTTTGCCACGTTTCTTCTTTATTCCCCTAAAACCTTTATCTAACTCTCTTACTCACACACAGAGTCTCTCATGTTGGGCCTGTATTTTTTTTTCTTTTCCTGACACAAACGCTCATGAGGAGCGGTGACATTTGAAAAGCTATATGGCCCGAGGTAGCGTTAGATGTCTGAAGCTGTAGCTTGAGAAAGACGAGATGTGAGCAACACACAGAGACAGACTGTCTGCCACCTTCAGCAGCACAGTAGATTTGCATGTGCATGTGGAGGCTTCTATCTGAACGTATTTGTCAGTTAATGAATGTGTGCATGTGTAAATCTGAATAATGTATACCGTATATACTGTGGGCCGGGCCGTGTTTGTGAATTCAGATTCTGGCACATAAGCTTGTGTATGCGGGTGGGTGTGTCTTTAAACACGGCCCTTTTTGTTAGTCTGTGTGCTTGTGCTGTGTCTGTCAGTCACATCAATACTTACATGAAAGGATTCTGCCTGCCCGTACTTGGCCCTGATCTTGGGTTCTCGAATGGTTGCGAGGTTGGTTCCACTCACCGTCAGCAGAGTCCCACCACTTTAGAAGAGAAAAAGAAGATACAAAAAGAAGGAGAGTTGTAGTAAGCCTAAAAAAGAAATGCTTCTCCTGTAAGAACAACCTCCAGGGCTAAAAAAAAAAAAAAAATCGCAGTTGTATTTCTGATTGGTAGCAGCCAAATTTGACAGTTACAAATTATCTGCCGGGATAAAGTCAGTCTAAAGAAAGCAGCTCATGTGCCCCAGTCCTGCTGTAAATGTAAACTGAACAAAAACTGACAGAAAGAAACAAGAAAAGCTACAAATGTCATTTCTGTTGTTCTGATTGGAAAATGGTTTAATTTAGCTGATTGTGCACAAAAAGGTTTTTGAGCTGTTCAAATGCTGACAAATTCTGAGTTGATCCACACCTTAGTCAGGTGTGGCTTTGAAGGACAGAGATCAGATAGTGACCAGTACACAGACACTGCTTTGATCCAGTGACTATAAAAGCCCACTTTAAAATGCAGCTTTACTGAAGTGACACAATGCCACAGATGACAAAAGAATGACAAGAACAGATGCTGTAGATCACCATTTTTTGTCTTAAAAATCACTGCTCTGGATTTATGTGTCCAACTAATGATCCTGTCCCCCAAAACGTCTGCCTACTTTACTGACGACATTCCATAAGCAGCATCAACAACCTCATTGCCTCTATGAGTTGCAGATATGTGTGCTTTTATCGACTTCACGTCTGCTCTAGGACACCACTCTCCATCATTTCCAGAATACTTGGATGCTTCATGACGTACATTCTCTTGTAGGAATGCCACGTGTTTCAACAAATAATGCTCATTCTCTGATGTTAAAAATAATGGGTAGAATCTAACAAGGTATTACATGCAGCAGTTACATTTTTGCTCAGTATATTTTAAAAATGGACATGCAGTGACAAATGTTATCAAAGATGATGGATTGAGAGGATTATTTGCATCTAAAACTTCATTTGGATACCAGAGATAAAGGTTCACATCATGAGGTGTGTATTGTGATTACTGCATGTAGTTGGGTTTACCAAAAAAAATCCAAAAACACTTTTAAGCATTAATAAACACAGTGTAGTGTGTTTAACGCACCAAGGACTTTTACAGTATTAAACCAAGACCACAGTCGTTCCCTACTATGCTGTGCCAAATATAACCATAAAAACATTTATATTGCTTCAGATTCCACATGCTGTTGCTGTATTGCAAGATATTTGCCAACAAAATAAAAGAATCAAACAAAAAAAAAAAGTGGCACTGAATGATGTACTGACAGCCGGGCAAAAAGAAAATGTTTGTCAAGTTGCAAGGGCAATAATTAACATTATTCTTTATTATGTTAAATGGAAATAGAAACCAGGCGGCATTATGTTTCATAAAAAAAAAATATATATTTAGTATGGTGTGAATGTAATTTCTACAAGACAAGTTTGATTAACATGGAAAATACTGCAAGGAGCAGAATTGGGGTAGACATTTGCACTCACAATAGTGCAAATGTTGGCTTCAGGCAGGGTTAAAGCAACTCCTCATAAGACAATTTACAGAGAAAAAAGAAGGAGATATGAACAAATAAGGGAGAAAGAGTGACAGTGAGACAGAAAAGGAGGGAGGAGAGTAAGAGGCAGAGAGAAAGTCGGGGAGGAAGATCTACAGAGATGTACATACTTTAATCACAACTCCATCTACATTAAATATGTGTTTGCCTTGAGGCGGTGAAGGTCACTGGACTGAATACAGTAAATCACAACCCCAGAACTTGGCTGAAGCCCCAAGTGTCATTTTGTTAGTGAGTAGTGTGTGAAGCCAGACCAACACTCTCTTGGTGTAGACATTTGGTTGGATTGGTTCTTAATTCTCTAAAGCATACAGGTGGGTTTTGGGGTTCAATGGCAGGTAATCTTTTAAAATTACCATCATGACACCATTTATCAGAACCAGAAATTGTATATAGAGAAAGAATTGCTGGATTTTTAACTTTTTAACAGTCCTTGCTTATCTGTAAGGTGCCATTCCTTCAGGAATTGTAAGCAAATCTGCACTTAAAATTGCAGAATTTCCTTTAAAATACCTTTATTTTACTGTCTCGTTTAGCATAAATTGCCAAAAATAAAGTATTTTCCCAATGTCATTGTGTCAAAAAGCTAAAAATTCAGTGCTTCTTTCAAAGCCATGAAGCAATATCTGACTCAGCAGTGACCAGGGTTCACATTACAAAATTTCTGGGACTTTTGGGGCTGAACTGCAGGAAGAGACAAGTATGGAAACAAACTCAAAATGTATGTAGTAAAATATCTCTAGTATGTAAAGTCACATGGTGTACATGCCAGGCATTTTCTATTTTTGCAAATTAAAAAAAAAAAAATCAGTGTTGGTCTTTTTCTTTTGTATGATTAATGGCATAACTGTGTCATGGTGCACAACGTCATCTTTGGCTTCTCTCTGCTTCTAGCAATGCTATGTCCATAGATGTGCAGGACTTCATGTTGTTGTAAAAACTGAGCCCACAGTGAGTAAAAATGTGACAGGAGAAAAAAAAAGCCCAGAAACTGTTCGGAGTCCAGAGGGTTAAAAGGTTTCATTTTTTTTAAACTAATGACTAAGACTGTGATGCAAAACTATGGCTTATTAGTTAGCATGTTCTACAAGTCAGATCGGGAAGTGCATTTGGAGTTTGTAATGCAAATATCTGGAAAATATCAGTGTCTATTCAATGGTATTTTGTGTTGGTGTGACCCAAGATGATTGTTCCTTTTGATGTCCCCCAACAATTCAAGATTACAAGCGCTGAGAGAGGATCATGAAGTTCGTGGAAAAAATAAAATCTTTATCATAGAGGACTCTTGCCACTTGTAAAGACAATGGAGTTGGGCTTTCCTTTTCACTGCCACACTTAAAATTGGATTTATGAGGTTTTCTTGAGAGATGTCTTACCTTCTCAATGCCTGCCTTGTTTTACAGAGGCAGTTGCAGCCTCTGAGTCCTCAACTTTGTTTTCTGTCAGAAGATCACTGCTTTTCACTGCTGCTAGGCTATCTGTGTCACTGAGAAATATAGTTTATAAGACTCCCTATCATGTATCTTTCTGCAGGTTTTTCACAGCCTGGAGGGGGATATACTGTAGTCTCTACCACTGCTGTCTGAAATAAAAGGCTAGAATAAAACCTAGTGTCTTGATAAAGTCATAAACAATGTGTAGCTCCCTTACTGCACTTTGGAGACCAAATCACATTTGAAAACATCCACTGGGCATCCAAAGCTATTTCTGCTCTATGATGAAGTATGTAGTTTGAGTGGCCAACGCCCACATTAGATAACACTGAAAGGGGATCTCATGTCTCAGTGGATGTCTGGTTGGTTGGATGTAGAATCTATCTCGCCTAATTGTCTCACTCAGAGATCCCTGACTCTGACTGCTGAATTCACTATAAACACCCTAAAGACAAATGTTTGCTTGATGTCTTGTGGTATCAACTCTCTATAAGGTGACACTGATGAAGAAAGGAATGACTTCATTGCCACTGACCACCACAATAAATAAAAAGGCGAGTGTATGTGCATCTGTTCTTCATGTATCTCACCAAACACACACACGTTAACAAAATTGTTGGTACCCCTCAGTTAATGAAAGAAAAACTCACAATGGTCACACAAATCATTTGAATCTGACAAAAGTAATAATAAATAAAAATTCTATGAAAATTAACCAATGAAATTCAAACATTGCTTTTGAACCGTGGTTCAACAGAATTCTTTTAAAAAATAAACTCATGAAACAGGCCTGAACAAAAATGATGGTACCCGTAGAAAAGACTGAAAATAATGTGACCACAGGGACATGTTCAATCAAGGTGTGTCCTCTAATTAGCATCACAGGTGTCTACAAACTTGTAATCAGTCAGTCGGCCTATTTATAGGGTTACAAGTAGTCACTGTGCTGTTTGGTGACATGGTGTGTATCACACTAAACATGGACCAGAGGAAGCCAAGGAGAGAGTTGTCTCAGGAGATTAGAAAGAAAATTATAGACAAGCATGTTAAAGGTAAAGGTTATAAGACCATCTCCAAGCAGCTTGATGTTCCTGTGACTACAGTTGCACATATTACTCAGAAATTTAAGATCCATGGGACTGTAACCAACCTCCCTGGACGTGGCTGCAGGAGGAAAATTGATGACAAATGGAAGAGACGGATAATACGAATGGTAACAAAAGAGCCCAGAACAACCTCTAAAGACATTAAAGGTGAACTCCAAGGTCAAGGTACATCAGTGTCAGATCACACCATCCATTGTTGTTTGAGCCAAAGTGGACTTCATGGGAGACGACCAAGGAGGACACCATTGTTGAAAACAAATCCTAAAAAAGCCAGACTGGAATTTGCCAAACTGCATGTTGACAAACCACAAAGCTTCTGGGAGAATGTCCTATGGACAGACAAGACAAAACTGGAACTTCTTGGCAAGACACATCAGCTCTATGTTCACAGATGCAAAAATGAAGCATATGAAGAAAAGAACACTGTCCCTACTGTGAAACATGGAGGAGGTTCTGTTATGTTCTGGGGCTGCTTTGCTGCATCTGGTACAGGGTGTCTTGAATCTGTGCAGGGTACAATGAAATCTCATGACTATCAAGGTATTCTAGAGAGAAATGTGCTGCCCAGTGTCAGAAAGCTTGGTCTCAGTCGCAGGTCATGGGTCTTGCAACAGGATAATGACCCAAAACACACAGCTAAAAACAGACAAGAATGGCTAAGAGGAAAACACTGGACTATTCTGAAGTGGCCTTCTATGAGCCCTGATCTAAATCCTATTGAACATCTGTGGAAGGAGCTGAAACATGCCGTCTGGAGAAGGAAACCTTCAAACCTGAGACAACTGGAGCAGTCTGCTCATGATGAGTGGACCAGAATACCTGCTGAGAGGTGCAGAAGTCTCACTGACAGTTACACAAATGTTTTGATTGCAGTGATTGCCTCAAAAGGTTGTGCAAGAAAATATTAAGTTAAGGGTACCATCATTTTTGTCCAGGCCTGTTTCATGAGTTTATTTTTAAAAACAATTCTGTTAAACCACGGTTCAAAAGCATGTCTAATTTTAATTGGTTAATTTTCATTTATTATTACTGTTATTGTTAGAAGGTTTTTTATATTATCATTAATAGTTGTACTGTGAACTGTGTTAACCCAGATTGTAACATATGATGTTTTCATATATAAGCTATGCATTTACCACACCCATCATACTTTTCTTATTTCTGCTCTTCACTCACACCCACATTCAACTTTATTCACTCCCATTTACTTGCATATCATTATCCTGTAACTCCACCTGTATAAATAAAGGATGACAGGGACCACCTCTTTGTAACTTACACTAGAAGTGTCTCGTTGCACTGAGTGGGTTACCCTTGCTGCAAGTACAGAGAAGCCTCCGTGTTGTTTTTCACAGCGAGCGGTCCCTGGTTGGAGAGTAGCCGCTTAAGAGTCCTCCTCTCTGACAGTTATCAGATTCAAATGATTTCTGTGACCATTGTGAGTTTTTCTTTCATTAACCGAGGGGTACCAACAATTTTGTCCACTTTGGATTCATTATAACTTGGTTGGCTTTCAGAAATCATGTCAGTCTTCCAGTATCACTTCCAAGTGTAAGTGATCGACGTGCCACGTAAAGTACCTGTATCCTCTGGACTTTCTATTATTTGACACAAACACCGTGAGTATTTTCATTACTTTTAGCTTTTGATAGTTCAAGTGGCTAATCGGTGATGGCAGTGACACCCTACTGCTTTAAAATTTTAGGATTTAAACACCAATCAAGCTTGCTGAGATCTATGCTAAGATCTATTCACCTGACAAGGAAGGCAGGATGTGCCTGTGTTAGTCTGAGTAATGGCTGATTCACAGTAAGTTCTAGAATTCTCTTCTGGATCCACTAATCTATTCAGGCAATGCGTCCACAGGCCATTTTAAAGATCATACAGACAATAACAAGCACAATTTTCTCATGGCATCATGCCTTTCACTAAGGCACTGGCCAAGCCGTAGTCCCTAACTTGGTAAGTAATCCCCTTTAACCTTCCATCACACAAGGACAACAGGACACAGTCCATCTAGTGGGTTCCTATGTGTTACTGCTGACTTCTGCAATATGCAGGTGTATTTTCGTTGTCGACATTAATCTGACACATATCCAGAATGACTTATGTACAAGCACCAACAGCAGCGTAAATGATATGGTGAAAGGAAGCAGAGACAGAACCTCTTAATATCTTGGATAGAGCCTCTGGCTGGCTAACACTAAACATTCATCTCTCACTCTAATCCAGCGAGACTTACAATAGCTGCAAATGGTAATGATAGGGTGGGACAGGGAGTAAATGATAAAGGTAGATGTACCATCTTTCGCATTGTAGGTAGATAAAAGGCTGCAAGTCAGGCTATTCTTCTCAGTTTTTCAGTCTTTTTTCGCTTTTGGCAGGTTGCCCATTACTGGCTAAGGAGAGCTGATCGCATTCATTCTTTGAATAACAGTATCATATTTAAGATGTGATCGTAGATGTAAAGGGATGTGTCAAGTCCCTGACTGGTATTTTGACAGCTGACATAGGTGTGAAAGTATTTTCTGATTAGGTATATTGTACACAGTATTCACATTAACTTTAACACTGTATTCATGCCATTTCTACTACTGAACTGTAATCTTCAAGAGCCAAATTCAGCTTAAGAAACTGGAAGTGAGATATTTCAATTCTCTTTGGCTGAGTGCCATGAAACTCTGCCGTGATGTAGTAAAATTAATTTCGTACAAATCAAGTCTGTTCTGTCGAGCAAACTGTAATTATTGTTAAGAAGTTTAAGTTGTAATATTGTAAAACTTCCATCAAAACTCTTTTAATGATTTTTTTTCTTAATCTTCTTCCACCCCTGTATAGGGGAATATATTAAGCAAAAAATAAACAGTTCTTGAAGCTGAGGAGTTGGAAGCAGAAAAAACAGGAAGTCATAAAGATTTGTGATGGCTAGTCGCTGGGTCAGAGCTTGTGCAAGATGACAGGACTTGTGGGATGTTCTTGTATGCATTGGTTTCTACCTACCAAAAGTGGCGCAAGGAAGGACAACCGGTGAACTGGTGACATGGCCACAGGTAGATGATTGGAGAGTCCAAAATGGAGCAATCTGTTGTAGAGTATTAAGTGTGTCACATCATCCACTTTCATTTAAACCTGCCCTGTTGTAAAGTTAAACTGCCCCACAAAAGAGCCAAAGTTTTCAGACAGTCAGGAAACAAGTGTCAATGGACAGACATGGGTTCATCAAGGCACAAAGGAAACAAGGGTTGGACTGTGTAGTTTGATCCCACAGAAGATTTGTTGTAGCACAAACTGCTGAAAATCTAAACCTGGCTAAAATAGACAGACGTCAGAGCACCCATACATGCAGCTGGCTGCATATGGGGTTGCTGAGCTGCAGACTGTGTCCATGTTGACTCCTGTCCACCACCGAAACACTCTACAGTGGGCACATGAGCATCAGAGCTGGACCATGGAGCAATGGAAGGCAGTCTGATGGACCGTGTGAACCATTTACCTGGGGATTATATTCCAGCAGAATGCACTATGGGAGGAAGCCAAACTGGCGGAGGCAGTATGATGCTCCAGGTAATGTTCTGCTGGGAAACCTTGGGTCCTGCATTCATGTGGATGTTACTTTGACATGTGCTAGCTACTTAAACATTGCTGCAGACCAAGTACACCCTTTTAGGACAGCAGTCTTCCTTCATGGCAGTAGCTGCCAAACATGATTTGAGGAACATGACAAACATTTTAAAGTGTTGAATTGGCTTCCAAATTCCACATATCTCATTTTGACTGAGCATCTGTGAAATGTGCTGGAAAAACAAGTTCAATCCATGGAGACCTCAACTCACTACTTTCAGGACTTATAGGATCTGCTGCTAATGTCTTGGTGCCTGACATCACGGGACACCTTCACAGGTCTGTGGACTTCATGATTCGACTGGTCAAAGCTTTCGCAGAATGGGACCTATGAGGTTTAATGTTGTAGCTCATCTTTATCGATTTTATTTCTATATTTATATTCATTTACAGTGTTTAGTTTCAGTGATAGTAAGTACCAGGCATGGTGTAAAGCATCCTATCATTCTGGTGCCTAGAATGCTATTGTTGTATAAGCAACGGTTCAGTATCTAGATGTTGTGTAAACTGCATTTGCTCATATACAACATGGAATGCTAACAAAAGGAAACACTGACCTTGCATTACTGTGGTCTTTACAAGATGGATGAGGTTCTCTGATTAGCAAAGGAGGCAAGACCACAATCAGATGAACTGATTTTTAATTAGATGTTTATGCCATTGCCACAAACGCACCACAGAAGCAAACAGACTTCACTTTTTTTCTTTTTTTTAATAAACTGGCTGTCCTCTGCCTCCTCCTCTCTTTTCCTCCTCAGCTTGATGTATATTTGTACTGAGTCCCTCTGTCCCTGTTGCTCCTCTCTTTGTCTAAGTGAGTATCTTTAGCTCAGGTGCATGCTTCAGGGAACAGACAACAAGACAATCAGAATAAACTCCCAGGGATAGCTAGGGAAATCCAACCTCTGTTGTTAGTGTTTCTCTCTGTCTACTCTTCTTCCTTCTCTTGCCATCTCTGCCCTCTATTCCTGTTTTCTCCCACTGTATTTCATCTCTATTCCTCCTCTCATTGACTATCAAATGTTTAAGATATATCTGTTGTTTCCTCTTAAGATGAGACTGCAAAAACTTCACAAAAAAAAATATTGCCAAGATTAACAAATCGCACCCATAAGGCTCATCATTTAGCAAACTTTGGGGGCAAAATTGTCAAATTCAGTGGAAATACAAAAATTGTTGCATTTCCTTGTGGGTTAGAGCAATCATCTTGGCAGTGCTAATGGAGAGTCACTGGAGATGGAGAGTTCAAAATGGAAGAATTTATTGTAGTTTATTAAGTGTGTTGCATTATCCACTGCTGCACAATAAACTGTTCCACTGAAGGCAAAATGGACAGACATGTCTGTTGAATAAATAAACTATTTACCTTCAGTATTTCGTAGACATGTGTGGATCACATAAGAACTGGAAAGTAGGAGAACTGAATTCCATATTCAGAAATAGTGCATATTCAGTTTTTCACTGAGTGCACGAGGCGAAAAAGGCTCAGAGGGCTTTCTCACGCATTTTTTTGCTCCATAGAGCACGCACTTTTGAATCCTCCGTGGAAGGAAATTGAGTGCTTGAGCGTCTGAGATTTCCTGCTCACACTCAAATAGGATAAAATAATGTAACCATGCAGCTCTTTCAAAATACACAAGTCATTCTACAGCTGTTCTGGTGATCAAGTATTGAAAGTAAGGCTGTTGGGGCCAGCGTGTATCACGCAATAACCAATTTAGCCACACACCTAAAACAAAGCCCAGATCTGCTCCTGGTGGACGAAGTTCCTGGTGTGACCTTTATGCTTGTAACTAAATATGCACATTTGTTAAGAACGTTTGCATATATTGTGGATATTATGGGAAAGACCTGCTTGTTGCCTGAACACCTATATTTAGACTTGGCAGCTCCCCAGAACGACCAGTTTTCTAATGGTCACCATTAAGCAGCTGTACGGCAGTGGTAATCCTACTTGGTGCTTTGCTTCAGGGCACCTTGGCAGTATTTGTGAAAGGAGTGGCAAACCTCATATCCATCTGCTGTATTTACACAGTCTGTTTGGGAGAAGATTTGAATATTTTGTTCCAAAATTGCTTCTCTAACCTCTACTGCTGCCCAAATATCTTCCCTCAGCATCCCAGATGAGTCCTTGTCATTGATTTATTTTGGAAGTGCTCTGTCTTCTTCCTAAATGGAGTATCATCAGCGAAGCACAATGATAATGAACTCTCTCCCCACCTCTGCTCTTTTTCTCTTTTCACCGTATGTCATGCGCTTTCGCTATCATCTCCCAAGCACAGTGATAATGCTTTGCAGGCTTGCATGTGTTTGCACAAAGGCAGACAATAAGGCAGATATGAACCAATATAATATCACATCTCACTGGTTCGTTATACTTTCTACCTGAACCAGCGTGTGACACAGAGCTGTGGCTGAAATGCATCAGCGAAATTAAAGCTCCCACACGCTGGAGGCAACACACACTTTGTCCGTTGCAGTCCGGTTGGTGTCTGCGAGGGGTGTGTGTTGTTTTGTGGTTTACCGAGCCAGATGGAGGAGGGATCTGGGGCCAAACATCAGGGACTCTGGGAATCAGCGGGGTATTGTGTGTATGTGTGCATGCACGGCTCGTTTTTATGTCGGATCATCACCCCTGAGTGAGCTCTGCGAAGTAGAACCCCAGTTTTAGGCGTCACACACAAACACACACACAGACACGCTGACAGTAGGTGGACAGGGCAGTGATTGGGCCTCAGCTGCTTCTTGGCCAGACCTACTGGGCAAAGGGAACTGGGCAGGATTCATCAACACTTTCCTCTAACAAGCTCTGCATCCATCTCCTACAATCTGTTGATGAGTAACAACAGGGTAGGAAGGAACACAGAGACGGAAAGATAGCAGCAAGAGAGATGGAGGTAAGGTGAGGGGAAACAAGTCAGGATAGCTGCCTGTTTTGAAGTTTTTAAATAAATGAAGTGTATAGGGACAAAATGCTGATTGACACTGTATAGAAAGAAAAGGCATACAGCAAGTATTCTGATAGAATTTCTGTTTTGGGAGGCACACTACTGTTCAAAAGTTTGCGAACACCCAGACAATTTTATATTTTTCATGAAAACTCACACTTTTATTCATGTGCTAACATAATTAGCACAAAGGTTTTCATTCATTTCATTAGTTAACCTTTCAACACCATTAGCTAACACAATGTAGCATTAGAACACAGGAGTGATGGTTGCTGGAAATGTTCCTCTGTACCTCTATGTAGATATTCCATTAAAAATCAGCTGTTTCCAGCTAGAATAGTCATTTAGCACATTAACAATGTCTAGACTGTATTTCTGATTCATTTAATGTTATCTTCATTGAAAAAAAAAAAAGATTTTCTTTCAAAAATAAGGACATTTGTAAGTGACCCCAAACTTCTGAACTGTAGCGTATTACTGTAATTGCTTCGCTCCTGTGTAACTAAACTCATCAATCTGGTCGGATATTAACCTCTGCCAAATCACAGGAGGTGATTAACCAACAATTCTGCCTGAAAATATTGACCCTGATCCCCATGTGGCCATTACAGAACCAAGCTCCAGAAAGGACTTAAATTATACAAACAGGTGTCTTTAGTATCAGTTGGTATTAGAGTTACTGCAGGAGGAACATCAAACACATATACTCCCCACGTAGAATTATAATCTCTAATTAGTCCAGTCAAGTAAAACCAACCAACCTCCCCCAGAGAGATAGAGCCTAGATTGAATAGGGTTTCAGAAAAACCACTGAGGTAACGGCAAAGTTGTTCTCAACTAACCCAAGTATCCATCATGACGACCAATATGAGCGTATGTCTGCCCTCCCTGACAGTAAATCTACTTTAATGTGAAAGTGTTTGCTTGTGTGTGTCCTCCGCTGCAATGCTGCTGTCATGTTCAATGCTGAGCAGTGGAGGATCTTTATTTATTTAGCTGCTGATATACAGTACTGCATGACAGGCTGTAGAAAGCTGGGCATCACCCTGCAACAGCTGCATTAATTCAGGCACAGAAGTTAAGGCTCATGCACCACTCGCTGATCAGTATTAGCTGCCTCTTCAATCACCGATCACATTCAAACTATTAATAGGCTGTGTAATCTGATATATTCACACTTTAAACCCATTTTTTGGTGAATCAGGCTGCTGCTGCTGCTAATTTCCTCCACTATAAAAGTCTTCCTTGAGCCAAATGAAAAATCTCTGGAGGCTGTCAGAGCTCTCACTTAGCATTTAAGTCTTCTCAGATTGCTTCAAGACTGATTCCTTAATATTTTCTTTGCTATGCTCCTGCATTACAAGTGGTGGTGTAAAAAACAAAGTCCAAACTCTGATTTCCTTAAGCTGCTAGCTTCTGAGAATATCCAACCTGGACTCAGTCAGGGTTCCTTCTGGATAAAATTCAAGTAGGAAACAACATTTTTTGTTTGGTGCTTCTATTGATGCAGGAACCTTCCAGCTGCTTGGTTTATTTTAGGAACAACAGACATTTGTTGCTACAGCTATTTGAATATTCCTTCTCCAAGGAGAGCCGTGTGACGTTAAATGGACAAGAACAGAATAAAAGTAAGCAATTGTGCTACGTAAGTGATTACACAACACATTGACTTACCTGGCAATGCTCCAGTCAGGTTCAATCCTCAGGACAGTGGGGTCTTCGGTGTAGTTAAACTTGACTTCAGGGTTTCTGAGCTCAGCATCATCGATATCCACCAGGACTGATGTGCTGCCTGGTGCCAATCCAGCTGGTGTAACACACACTATCTCACGGGCGTTCCTCCTAGACGGAGAGACAAGGGGAAAGTTAGAAAAAGGTGATTCCAAACCCAATACATGTTTTCGCAGAGAGTAAAATTCCAGAAAGACATACTAGACGTTGAAAAGGTAATATCTATGTGATAGTTTTGAGCTGATATTTGCTATAAAGGTTCAGCTTTCTCACAGGAATTTATAATAAATCTAGAATTCTTCTTGGATAAGAATACATAGAAGATACAGGAGAGAATGAAAATGAAAATAAATTAGTTGGGAGACAGAAACTATTCACACTAAAAGAGAAAAAGAAACTAATAAAAGAGATGTTCACAACAACGCTCCAGTAAGAAGCTGTGTAGCAGAGTCAGATCACTCTAAAAATTGAGTTAGAACAATAAAGAGCCGATGATTACTTGCCGGTACCAGGTGATTCCTTTAATACTGAGGTCCAACCTCAAGCATTAACATTTTAAATGACTTGTTCTTGTAATTACCAACGTCTGTCTTGTGAAACTAATTAATCTCATGCTCTTTAAGTCACATTGTAACCTGCCTCTGTGGTTATATAATTCCACCTGTGACTCGGGCACCTCATCCACTGAAGCAAGTAAAATCCTCCTCCTCAAGCGCAAGAATCAAAGTTCACCAGTGACAGTTGAAGCTTCTGATTAGAGAAATTTTGGGAAAATATCTAATTCCAACTTTTCTGACAGATATTGGAATTAGATTTGCAAAAGAATTTTAGTGTTTTTTCTTTGTTTTAAGTGAAGCGTCACTTCAATATTCACTCTGCAAAAGATTTAAAATATGTAATGGAGGATTGCCACAAGATAGGATCAAAAGTGTGACTGTCACACAAAGAGGCATGAATTAAAAACTGACTATTTAAACCCTCAATTAGATGCCTCGAACTACACTGCCCGTCCAGAAAAAAAAAATCGCACACTAATATTTCGTTGGACCACGTTTAGCTTTGAGTATGGCATTCATTCACCATGGCATCATTTCAATAAGCTTCTGCAAAGTCACAGCATTTATTTCTGTCCAGAGTTGCATTAATTTTCTGCCAAGGTTTTGCATTGATGATGGGAGAGTCGGACTGTTGCGCAAAGTCTTCTCTGACCTCTGGCTGAGGTCTGGACTCTGTGGAGGCCAATCCACATGTGAAAATGATGTCTCATGGTCCCTGAACCACTCATTCACAATGTGAGCCCCATGAATCCTGGCATCGTCATCTTGGAATATACTCCTACCATCAGGGAAGAAAAACTCCAGTGATGGAAAGACCTGGTATTTTTTTTTGTATACTTAGGTAATCGGCTGACCTCATTCTTTGGGCACATAATGTTGCTGAACCTGGACCTGACCAACTGCAGCAACTTCAGATCATAACACTACCCCACAGATTTGTACAACCACAGGATATGTCTTCTGACATGGTTGTTTAAGAAATGAGAAGCTCCTCACTGCATCAGCTAGGGTTAAATAAGTTGTTACCTGCTGAAACATATTTATCACTGCAGTAATTATCCAATGGAAGCCTCCCTGACTTTTTTTTTTTTTTTTTTTGAGAGGAAGTGTATATTGGATTTCGATCTAAACAGATAAGTGTGAAAAACATGAGCAACAACTGTATGTAGCCTCTATTTACAAGTGGCATTAACACAAGTCCTCTGTTCTCTATCTAGACACCAACATCTGATCCATGGGTGTTTGCATTTACCCCGTGAATTCAATGTTTTCCCTTTTTTTTCATTTTTGCCCACACAGATCTCTACTTGTGAATTATTAAAGTATGACGGTGGAGTTGAAAACAAACACGGCAAGTCCCCAGAGACAAGGGAAGCACTGCCATGGATGGGCCTCATTCATTTTTAAATAAGTTTTTACAGAAAAAAAAAACTTGACTTTTCACCCTGATGTGCCGATTTTTTTTTCCTGAAACATAGTGAGGATCATGGCGTGTGGAATACATTTACACTGGGCTACGATCTCATTCTGACATGAGCCGTACACGTTACATGTTATATTAACATGCATTTTTCCTTGTCCAGCTTAAGATAGCATGTGAATGCCTGGTGGATTGGTGGTTTATAAAGAAGCCTGTCTAGATATTTGTCTAATGAAAATCTGTTACTTTTTTCAAATGCAACAAAAGCAATGAAAGATAAATAAACTAGAAATGAAGTAACGACTGCAAAGAGGAAATATTTCACTTGTTTTTGAAAGAAAGAGAAATAACAAAAAGAAGGGCTCAGTAAATTGTGACTGCTCATCTACGGCTTGTACTTTCTGAGGTAAAAAGTGAAATGGGCTCAGTGCGCAGATGAGGAGAAGGATGTAAAAACATGAACAAGGAATTAAAGTCGTATTTAATGAAGTTTATACCTACGATTATCAGTGTGCTCACAAGGATCAGCGGCACCAGTCACAAACAGTGGGGGAGGGATGAAGAGAGTTTGTGTGCATGTGTGTGTGTATGTGTGTCAATGCTTGCTGGTCCCACAGGCAAAATAACATTTTGAATTGCAGTCTTGAGTGCAGTCCCTAGTAGCTACATTTTCTAATATGTATTTAGCACAGTTGAGTGGTGGCTGCTTTTCTGGGCCATGACTTCACAGGAGCAATGTATGTATGTGTGGACGTGTATAGGTGTGTTTACGTGTGTGTGTGTGTGTGTGTGTGTGTGTGTGTGTGTGTGTGTGTGTGTGTGTGTGTGTGTGTGTGTGTGTGTGTGTATGTGTGTGTGTGTGTGTGTGTGTGTGTGTGTTTCACAGTCTTTTCTGCATCTATATACCAATGACACGCAGACGGAGAAAGTGTGAGAGAAAGAAAAAAAAAGGATACAGAATCTACACTATCCACCCGCCCATGTCCCTCGGCCTGTAACCATAGCAACCCCATTCAGAAGGAGCCCATGCTTCAGCAATCTTCACAAGATGCCACAAACACAGTCCCACAGTTAGGGTGTGACAGATAAAGACAGAGTTGAGGTGAGCAAACAGTTGCGGTGAAGTGGAGTTTGTGGGATTACTGTGAGGAGGCTGCGGCACAGAAATGACTGCTGTGACATCAAAGCTAGCGTACGGTTGCTTCAATAGAGATTAGCTATGAGAGGCTAATCCATGCATTTGAAATGCAAGCAACTGTGGTGATAGTTTGGACTTTTTTCATGCACTAGATTAGGGAAAGTCTGTGTGAGTGCAGACAAAGAGATGCTGTGTGTCTGCAAGCAACAAGCAAGCACACACACCTAATACAAACAGCCCTGATCCCACACACACACTGAAACCAACCTAACCTGACACACTGATTACATGCTTACATGTGCATGTAATATCTTTATGATAATGACATTTTTCTGCAATGCACGTGAACAAATCTTCAAACAGCAAATCCTTAGTTAAGCACACATTTTCTTTAGCTTCATTTATTTATATTTCCTGCATTATCTACAGTACCTTCAGTTGTAATTATAAATGTGGTTTACCATCTTAGGTTGTCTTTTTCTTATCTAAATCCTGTTCTCTTCTATGTAGTGCTCCAGTTTCCCTCAAGGGGTCATTTAAATTCAATTTAGACACACAAAAAAACAAACAACAAAAAACAGATTTTCCTTACTTTTTGAAATAGCAGGGCTGTGGTCCAATGCTGACAGACACATAGCTGCCTGCGTTGAGGTAGCTTCCCTCTATGGTGACCCGGGTGCCACCTGAAATGGGCCCCTGAGATGGCTGGATACGAGTGAAATATGGAGTCTGGACAAAAGAGACGAACAAAAGAAAGTCACGTATTATGTCCCCCGTGTTCTGTTCCCCCTACTTTCAATGCGCCCTTGAATCCAATCCAGTCCTGCGGTACACAATAAAGATCGATGTAAATATGAGTAAAGTAGTGTCATTAAAGCTGCAGTGGGCAGTATTTTTAACATTTCAGCATTTTGTATTTTGAGAGATCTGAGAGGAAACTCCACCTATACGCCTCCTCCTGACTCAGCTTTCAGGCTATGCATAATCTAGACTGTGACAGGAGATTCAGCCAATCATGGGACTTTTCACCCAGATCAGTTAAGAGATTATAGAAATCTGCCACAGGCATAGGATGTGGTGGTACAATAGGATAAACACAGGAGTATACTTTTTTGCATTTCCAGATTTCTGCCTAAGGCGATACTGTGGCTTTAAAGGAAAACAGCATGGTAAAAGGTTAAACACAACTGACTGAAAGAAGATTCATGCTAAATTACAGAAGTGCAATTTCTTCCTGAGGGTGTCACCTGCAACACTAAATGCTAACTGCTAAAACAACATGTTCACTATGACTGTTTTGTTTTTTGCACACAATAAAAGACATTTAACATTGAAATCAGAACCCTGTAAAAGTCACAGTTGCAAAAATACAAGTTTTATTTTTTGAAGTATTATTTTTTTATTGTGTGTGTGTGTGTGTGGGTGTGTGTGTGTGTGTGTGTGTATATATATATATATATGTGTGTGTGTGTGTATGATTGATAGATAGATAGATAGATAGATAGATAGATAGATAGATAGATAGATAGATAGATAGATAGATAGATAGATAGATAGATAGATAGATAGATAGATAGATAGATAGATAGATAGATAGATAGATAGATAAAATAAAAAATACAACATTACAAATAATCATTGTGATATAGAGGGGGGGAAATTTAATTACTGATAATTTATACATTTTTTTTACCCTTTTTTTAAAAGACCAACATAAATTTTGAATTTGACCATATTACGTTGAATTGACACTGACATTAAATAAAAAAGTAAGCAAAACCTGGTGGCATGTTATGTGCATATTCAACCGCTTTCAAAGTGGTGTCCATCTGATGCTGTTAAGTGAAACTATCATCCTAATTAGAGTCATCTTTCTTCATGTGACCCTTCTCAAACTGAAACTTTTTCTCATTTACTGAAGAAGTTTTAAAGACTGTGTTTTGTCTTTACTTTGTTTAATAGTCATACTAGAGAGAGACAGGAAATCTGGAGAAAGAGAGCAGGTGAATGACATGCAGTGAAGGTTTACGTCGACTGGGGATCAAACCAGGGACTCATTGTTTGAGGCCATTTGCACTCATGTGGTACCCACCCCAACCACCAGTTACAGGGGACATCTTAACAGTGGCAGTGTCTCTTTTGACTCCTCACTTTCCTCATAGAACAACAAATCTAACAGAACCCTCTGAAGAATCTACTTGTGCAGGTTCTTACCACGAAGGTGAAGGGCCTCGGGGACAGGGCTCTGTAGTCGTTGACGCAGTCTCTCACACACACCTCCACCTGAGCCTCTTGGACTCTGTAGCCGGTAGCATCGTTCAGCAGACACACTATTCTGTAAATGGAGAGATAGTTTATAAAATCCAGCTTCAGACTGATGCTTCGTTGTTCAGCTGAATTTTACATATTCATTGTAGTAGTGTGAAAAATGACAAAACTGTGCCAACAAAGACACAAAATCAAGGGCATTCATAGACCGCAAAGCAAAGCCTAACATCCATGCAACCATTAGTGTTACTGCAGTACCTGTACTGTGAGCTTTAGACACAGTAACAAGAAGAGAATGGTCGGTCACGTGACCACCGCAGACTTTGCACACTGCACCAAAATACCTCACAAAATAGATCTCAATCTGTTTCTGAGAAGTGGTGAAACAAAGTACAAAGAAAAATGAAGGAATCAGACTGGGAAATGGTGCAGGGATGTCAGGAATAATGTGCAGAATAACTGATGTGTGTGTAATATTTGAATAGAGATGCCTTCTATCTCAACATGCATCATTTCCCAACTAACTGCACTACAGAGAGATTGTTTGATCTGCGTGAACTCAATTCCTCAGCCGTGTAGGACCCTGCAGAGGAGTAAATGTCAGGATGGAGGGATGAGAAAAATAAAGGAAAGAGCATATGTAGGGAGTAATGGAGGGGAACGGCAGATGGAATTTGCAGACACAAAAAAAACCTGATGTCACTATCTTTTCAGCTGCTGAATGAGGTTGCACCTACACAGATACGCGTTCTGGTCGACATTTTTTCTCGTGTTTGATTGGTCGGGATGAGAGAGGTGCTGTCTCTGTGGGCTGCGTGTGCTTTTATGGGAGAGAAAGTCTGTCTGTCTGTGTGTCGCCGCCGCAAATGCATCCATCTGTGCTTTGTAGGCTTTGTGAGAATAGATATAACTCTGTGTCTTTTGAGCATTATTCACATGCCATTTTGTACATGCATGCATTCATTCCTGTACAACGGTGGAAGAAAGTTTTCGGACACACATTGCATTTGTGAAATATTGCATTAAGAGTAACTCTTAGGTCTTCAAGTGAAACTTCTTTTCAGTGCAATCACTGCCAAAATACTAAACAAATCCTAAAAAGTCATTAAAAACTTAAAATTGATTTGTTCCATCAAAATACATGAGAAATTTTGAGTATTGGCTCATTTTGGTACCAGTGATCCGCGAATGAAGGTCGTGCTTTTTCTTGAAAGACACAATATTTATTGCCGTGCTTCGTGTCTATATAAAGCCAGCATATTTGAAAGTTCTTCAGAGACAAAAATGGCTAAAACAAGGAACCTAATGCAGGAAACCCGCCTGAAGGTCCAGCCAGGAAGGGTGCAGCTGTCGTCAGACAGCCAGGAAGTGCAGATGCAGTCCTTCAGCAGTTGGATACACTCTGCAGAAATAACAGCTTGGAAGACAAACCAAGATCTGGGCATCCAAGGGTTTCTTCAGCAAGAAATGACTGCATCCTGATCCTCATGTGCGGTGAAAACTGCTGAATGACATCACAGGAGCTTCAGCAGCAGTGGTCAAACCAAACTGGTGTCCAGTGTTCAACCCGTACTGTACGTGGCTGACTTTTAGATCATAGCTGAAGGTTCTACAAGGCTGTAAAGAAGCCCCTGCTCAATGAGACAGAGGTTAGCCTGTCGTCATTGGGCCCAAGCACACAAGAACTGGACAGCCAGGAATTGGAAGAAGATTCTGTGGTCAGATGAGTGCAGTTTCCAGCTTTATCTTCCTCCTGCTAATATGAGGGTATGCAGAAGGTCAGGCGAAGCATCATTTCCAGCGTGTACAGTACCTACTGTCAAGCATGGTGGAGGCAGTTTTGAACACATTCTCTGTTATCTGTTGACTTTGATATCGACAATGTTGAGAACAGACATATTGAAACTGTCAAGAATTCAGTTTTGTTAGTTGTTCTTGTAAACAATCATCAAAGGAATATATCATGTTTATTTGTTTGTGTCTGTCTAATGCAGCCACACCTTTTAAAACACAAAAAGGATTTTTCTACAAATAGATCATGATCAAATTTGAGAAACTGTAAAATTTTAAGGGTGTCCAAAAACTTTTTCTACCACTGTATATGTATGTTCTGTGTCTTCACTTACCTCTCAGCACTCACATACTCCTCCTCCAGGGGCACACAGGGCACCTTCCCCAACCGGACACCCATCTGGATGTCTCTGAATTGCAGACCCAGGTTTTCCCCCAAGATGGTCACCCTGGTTCCTCCTTGACGAGGGCCCGTCTCAGGGAATAACTAGAACAAGAAGATGAAGGACAGAAAGAAGAAAGAAAAAAGAAGGAAAAAGTGGAACAGAACGTACACAGAAAAAGATATTGTTTACCTCTTCGACCAGTTTATTTCCACTGCATATTTAAATGTACATAAATAAACACATACAGTCACATTAAGGTCACACAATCAATAAAGTTAGATGCTGTCCCCATTCAATCAGTTTCAAGTCTGAAAATGGTCCTCAAGCTTGACATTGACTGGACACTATTACACAAACATACACAGGTAAACACAAACAGAGCCACCAGCCCACACAAACACGCACACACACTCCATTCACATTTGCCCATATCCGTTGATTCAAGTTTTAATGAAGAGAAATCACCTTCTTGGCTCTGAATAACAGCAAAAATGAGATAAAGAGAGGGCAAAAAAACAAGTTATATCGACATACAGAACCAAACCGGCATCATCGCCGTTTAACTGAAACTTATTACGCGGCTTGGCTTCATTGACGGGGCTTCGGCGGTGCAACGCTCAGTCGCGTCGACGGACCATAATGTGATTTATCTAGCCAGATTACGGTGCGTAACGGGGACAGGTGTGGTGTGACAAAACAAATATGGTGACTGATGGACGGCGGTTGTCACAAACACGCACACACACTGCCAGCACGGACATGCACACACAAACCCAATCCCTAACAAGCATCATGAGGTAATTATGTGTAATCTGCCCATTGCCCTGTTCTCCTGCAGTGCTTGGCTGAGCAGACAGAGTGGTGTGGAAAAGCAACATTACGCAGGCATAGTGTTATTCTATACCACAGACAGCACCAAACAGCAGACCTTGACAAATAGAGACTTCAGCAGTGTGGACTAGTTTGGGCGATGAACTAGTTTGTCTTGCCCGACTCTTGAGAATTAATTCAAAACTTTAACACAGCAAAAGTCAACTGAAGACTTTTTTACGCCTTGCTTTAGAAAAATGCTAATAATATTGACACAGTTGGAGCTGTTACATACCTTGGAACATTTTCCACTGACCTAAAGTTTCACCAGGGTTCGTACATTAAACCCCCCATACTGCTAAAAGTGCTGCATAGGATTTTACCCATACTTCAGATTCAAATATTTGCAAATATAAAGATATATATAATTGAGAAAAATAAGTAAATGAAAATGCTCAAATGGAAGAAATTTAATAGAAGATTAAGAAGGCAATGGTAACAATAAAAAAATATATATACAAAAGAAGTAAAATTGGAAAGGCTTCACTATAAAATTACAAATTAACAGCTCTGCCTGAGAGCCAGTAGCAACAAAGTCAGTGAATCGTAAAAATGATTGGAAAAAAGGTTAAAGTCTCTAGTAAAAGCAAAATATAAGTGGAGAGTAGAATCTGAATACTGCAGACTTGGGCGACTCCCGTTGCCAACACCAAAAGATTTTCACAAGAGTCACCTCATGTTTCTACAAACAAAAACTTATGCCATCAGACTCCTTTTAAAAGATGCTATAATCAAATAATAAAAACATACACATATGGATACTTAATCTCCTCAAATTCAGTGTAATTACCTAATGATTCTTTTAAATGAACCTGATCCTTATCTTGCCAGTAAGCTACCAAATAATAGAATGACAGATTGCCAGACAAAACCACATTTTGGAAGTGATTGCATGTTGGGAGAGAAAAACAAAATACCTTTGGCAGCCTTATGCTATACTACAAAGAGACATATTAATATGCAGGGTTTCTGCCAGTGTATTGTACGCCCAGCGGCTTGCCAGGACTAAGCATTGGGGAATTTTTATTGTTTTTTTGAATATATTTTCTAGGATGATTTTTTAAACTACAGTTAGAGTGGGGTAGCCCGGTAGGATACAGACATAATGGGTGAAACGCTCACCAGAAACATCTGCTAGTTAAAACAGAAAATGGATCCTCTACCTTCATTGCATAGAATGAGGTTCAACATTTGACGCTTCCAAATACGACAAGCTGGTGTTATTTAGTAACCGTAGCTAGTGAGACTACCGCAGATTCTTCCTTTAGTAGGCGTATTTGTGTTTCTTTAAACCAATAACAGTTCTCTTAGGTCGTGCCTAGCCCAGGATGTAACAACAGCGGCCCTGTAAAGCCCTGAAAAACAAATTCTTGTGGTGGAAAATTTGCAGATATTGTAAAATCCAAAGATTTTGATTCCGAAGATTCTGAACGATGCATTGAAACAACAGAAGGAATGAAAAGGTTGCGTGAAATTGCAGGCCTAAGCCAGAAGTCTACATGCACTGAGTCAGACTATTTTATTTGCAACATTAGGGATAATATCAAGGAGGAACCATAAAAGCCCAAAAACCTTAGACTATTTTTAGCAGAAGGCCAAATATTGTAAGTGATGTCGATGAGGAAGAGACCACTAATAGTAGGGGGAGGCTATAAACCCTTTTGGAAGGAAAATACCTGGTAATGAGTTTAAATCCGTCTTTACGGTAGAACAAGAAGATATCCTAGCTAAATTTTTGTATGTCTGGCACACGAAAGGCTGTACTCATTCAACCAAGACCTAATGTCAGGGGCGTTGCTCCATGGCCAAACAAAAGTCTGTCAGCGTCACTGTAGACCTGTCCTCGATCCTGCCTAACAGAACCTTCAGGTTGTCACCAAACTGTTCAGGAGTAAGCATCTTCCACTTTCGTCCTTCAGTATTGAACATCCTGAAGACATGGTTGTTCTGGGTAGCGATACTGAGGTGTCTGTCATATGTCACTTCATCTCTCCTTCTCTTGGACTTTGTCTTTAGGTCATCTGCTGTATTCTGCAGGTACTCAACATGCTCAGCTGCTGTGAATGGTCCAGCATGGGCCTTCAGTCTATCCAAAATTGAGATACTAAGTTTTCTGTTCTCAACATGCAGCAGATTAGCCTCCTTCTTACTAAGGCCAGCAGCTCTAAGATCTTGCTGGTGTTTTTTTCCAGTCTGCAGTGATATTGTCCATGATCTTAATCACTGGGCCCATTCTACGGAAATCACTTGAGGCATCTTTCTTACGCAAGTCTTTAGTCAGCTTCAGTATACAGCCATGACAGAGTGTCCAAACTGGGCTTCTTCTTCAGCCTCTAAAATAGACAGGGAATTATGGGTTTTCTTAGTGGTCATATGGTAACTTACTATTGTATATGGTCTATCAAGTGGCAAGTTTTCCTTATAATCTTAAAGACGTTCACCAGCCAAATGAGTAATTAATCGCGTGCATTCAGTTTGGCCACATAATGGCCTACATGCTTTTGATGATAAACTGTCTGTGTTATTTAGGTGAAAATAAATCTGTGGTTTTCACACATAAGCCGGTAGCCAAGAGAAGCCGACTCTAAATACAAAATAAAGGTGAAAAATTGACCGGCAAGCAATCCCTTCCTTGGTAAATTACCACAGGAATGATAGGATGCTACTTTGCTGCTGTCAGTCTGTTGCTAACTCATGCCTGGTTCCCATCAAAAAGACGCTGGGCTACTGTGGTGTTCTGGCCACTGGAAATACTGGGACAACTCCTCTCTGCCCACAATAGGCCAGTACTAGCTACGATGCCACAACTTCTCTGGCAGAAACCCTGCTATGCAAACAAAGATACACCTTCACCAATAACTACAAAGGTACAGGCAGATGATCTCTTTTATTTACTTAAGAAAAATAATCATAAACATGACTAAATATGTCTGACTGAAAATTTCTTGTGATTTGGTTTTTGGAAATGGATATTCTGCTGTAGAAAATAATCTGTAAAACAACATAGCAACTGGAGTGAGCTGAATCAAAACCCGACGAGGAAGGCAGGGAGAGAGTGCTCTGCTCTCTCTCTCTGCCTACTATTTGGAAGCTGACTCATGTTGGAACCTCAGGCGCCAGTAGAGCCTCAGCACTTTGGTTCCACAAACACAATAGCTGGTAAACAGTGACCAGAGTGAGTAGCCATCAAGCTCTAGGGTATGATATGGCCAACAGATGTCAGGGTGTGGAAATGGGGCTTCAGATGGTTTTGGAAGAATGAAGCTATGATACCACAAAACACAATATCAGCTAGCCACCAAGCCCTGGGATATAAACATTGGCAGAGCCACAGACAGAGAGGCAACAGAGAAAGAGAAAGAAGAGTGCTGTTAAAGGGATTACTGTCATTATCTGAGGGGGGCATTTAGAAAGGGGCCAGTGAAGGCTATGGGAACATATACTATCACACCATAAGCACGCATACTGTAATAGTCACCAGATGATAACAAAACAGCTTTAGGACACTTTATGTGGATCCTAAAAGCACATATGTAACAGACGTTTTTTGGTGTAAAAGTATTTTCACACCTATTGTGCAATGCTGCCTGCAATACGTGAAACATATTTCAGAGATGTACAGGGATAGCAGTAGCTTTATCGTATATACATATTAGCTTGCATACATTCCTGTATGGCAACTGCATTTTTAACTAATGTATCCTAGAAAATGGTGTTTCCCCAGAATTTCCTGGGTCTGTCTGAATCCCTGCAAAATATATAATTATGGTTAAAGTTAAGGTGCAGCCACATTTCCCAGTGCTACAGTAGTAAAATAACCAGATGGGATTTGAAACAGAGGGAATTACAGCAGTGGCCTACTTAGCTTGTCCACCAATCCTGACCAATTTGTACAAAGCAGTTCAGTTGTGGTTTACAGAGGACAAGTGAGTAAACCCCTATGGACTGAAATGTCAATTATTTCAAATCATAAAAAGAAACCTGATGGACACTGGGAGCGCATTCTGTGGTCAGATGATTCCAAAATGAACTGAACTAGCTCAGTTTAGATAAGTCACAGCATGTCTGGCACAAACCTGGTCAGGACTACCACAGTGAACACATAATCCTGACAGTGAAGCATGAAGGTGGGACTGTGAGGATATGGGGCTAAATTAGTGCAAAAGCAGTTGGCAATATATGATACTTAAAGATTGCACTATGAAGGCTGGTGGATATACCAAAATATCATCTGACAAAATGATTCCAGTTGGCAGAAGCTTGGCAGATTAGGAATATCCTTTAAAAAAAAAAAAAAAAAAAAATGTAAGTAAAAAAGGTTAGTTCCTAATTTTACATATAGGCAAAGACCCTAATGTTTCGAGGTGTATTCACTTCTGTTGTACACTGTACACATGTGCTTCTGCTTTTCCATATGTAGCATTACTAGTAGCGCATTGTTGCAAAGCAGAACCTGGAATATGACATACAAAACAAAAATGTATCATACATTTACAATAACTGTCACCAAACCAGTCTTGGTGTTTAAGTTGGCTTTATTTTTATTACTATTATTTGATAGTGAACCAAATACTATCTATAAAGGAAGTTGACAGTTAGAGCATTGTTTGTGGAAACTGCCACTGCATGCTCTCAGCATGATTAGTTCTAGAGAACAGGCAATCTCAAAATACCTTAAAACCATGCTGAGTGCAGATCTGCACTAGCGCAAGTACTATTTGAGACACTGGCAGGATTTCAAGGGAAAGCATGACAGTCTGGATTCAAAATGGAAAAAATAATGTTCTCAATTGAAAGACCATGCTCTGGATTAAAGGTAGGAAAATAATGCTATATGTAAAGCAGAACTGTGGATTAATACCTCATTGTTCCAGGAAGTACACCTCATATACTTCATGCAACAAGGAGACTTATATAAGCAACACTGCCTTGGATGAACTATATCCAGGCCCCTAGCTTTAACTCTGAAACAGGACCATTCTGGCACGGAAGACGGATCCAGACCACGACACCTATTAGCAGCTAGGAATGAATGAATGTAATGGCTGTGTACCAGTATAATATTCCTCTGACATGAGAGTGAATTTCCACTGGAACCTCAGAAAATCTTGGACGTATAAAAGTAAGGCACCACATAACACGATAACCAGTACTCACTGAGCCTGTGGGCATGCAGAGACGCCCCAGTATGGAAATGGGACTTCAAGCAGCTTTGGACTCATGTTGCAGTGATTTGACACAACACCGCTACATTCAGGCGCATAACCACCACTTCCTGGGTTATGTAAAGTACAAATGCCCTGAAGCTCAAAGCGGACCTCAAGCGACTTTGGTGGTTTAAGATAGTAATCTGATACAAGAGAACCACATTTAAGCACCAAATAACAAGCCTTAAGATACAACTGCAAATGAATAGCAGATATAATTGTTCCACATGAGCCACTGGACTGATCAAAGGCTCAACTGACACAAGGACCACAAATGCTCGAGGATGTATTCTAGTATATCACAGTCTCCTCCAGCTACTAACCGCTAATCATGGAATCCAGGAGATGATTAGCTAATAGCCTGATATTCAGACTGAATGGCAATGTGAGACTGCTCCGTTATTCAGTCTACTGCTGCCATCCTTGTGAACCATTTTATGCAGTAGGAAGATATGAATTTCCTCTAACCAATCACTAATGGCTTACTGTACATATTCAGCTGCTTTGAAATCATTTTCCGTCACACTGAGGCTGCACTACCTGGCACATTAAGCAGAAGTTTGGCAACTTTGCAGAGAAAAGCAGTCAAAATTGAGATTGTATGTTGTGTGTTTAAAAGAACATAAATAGAGAATTCCCTCCACTATGTTCATTATATTGCAATCACAGCTGGAAAAGAACTTCTCCATTATATTTGCAATGTTGCATTATATATTCATAGCATTACTAAAAAATAAATCCTCCTAATCTTCTAAAGTTTGATATCAGTTTTCTTCCCTTGGCCATTTCTTTGAATACCACTGACCCGGAATCCACTGAAGGTAAAGTAGTGGGGCGTCACTCTGTGGTGGTGTGGCCTTTATACTGTTGTTCTAACCACACAGTAGCCACGTCACATCATTAGTATTATAGCAGTGTTTTCCTGCTGGTCTGTGATCCAGCCTCTGCACATGTGTGTGTGTGTGTGTGAGTGCTCTGCAACATGGAAATCTTACTGTGGTCTCAGTGGTAACCCATAACAAATGGAGCCATGGAAGGCCACCAGCAGTTGTAAAAACTGGGGAAGTTGCTTTATATGACCAGAAAATAGTTTGAGAGTTCTGCTAAGGAATGCATGACTTAACTATCCCTCCATCCATTATCTATACACCACTTAATCCTTACTAACTTAGGGCTAAGGCAGGGGACACTCTGGACAGGTCACCAGTCTATCACAGGACTACATATAGAGACAAACAGTCACACTCACATTCACACCTATGGACATTTTAGAGTTACCAATTAACGTCAGCATGTTTTTGGACTGTGGGAGGAAGTACCCAGAGAAAATCCACACGTGAACATGCAAACTCCAGAAAGATCTCAGGGCTAGGCCAAGACGCGAACAGGTGATCTTCTAGCTGCAAGGCGAAAGTGCTAACCACCAAGCCACTGTGCAGCCCCTGACTTAACTACATCAAACAAACAAGAGGCAGGCAATTGAAAAGGAACACTGGGAGGCTAAAACGGGTTCAGAGACTTTCTCATGTTTGATATTATTCCACCTCAAAAAACTCAGTGAGGAGCAGCTTGGGTAAGGGGCATGCTTGGCGACCCGTCCACATGTCCATAAATGCCATGGCCTGATACCATTGTTGCTCAGGTGGCCAGTGTTAAAGCCTGTTCATTTAGTTTTGACAGAGAAAGTAGCTGTCCCGTATTACATGATCAGCACCGGATGGTTTACCTCGTGAAAAATACTCGATGTACTATTCTTTTGTGTCTGTTTTAATTACCCAGCTGAAGTCAACAAAGTGACCTTTAAGTGGAAAGCACAGGCACTGATACACATAACGGCAAATTCACATAATAAATAAAGTTCTAAAAGTTGCTACCTGGAAGGTTATATAAACTAAACCGAGGAAAATGAATCCATGAATCAAACGAATAGACGTCTGCTACTGTCCCCATATCAAGGTGTCTTTTACTTTCTACTTTCATATCTTGTTAGACATTTATTACTCGCAGTCACTCAAAGTTTTATCATAATATAGAAACACATCACTCTTACTCTCTTTCCCCTTCTCATGCCCTTGTACACATACAAAAACACACACACACACACACACACACACACACACACACACACACACACACACACACACACCGAGACGAATGCAGAAACAAAGATAGACAGGTATGCACTCCTGTCTTCATCAAATTGTGAACGCATACATTTATGAGGACATATAAGGAACATGCTGTCAGCAGCTACATGCACGAAGAGGCTGACTGGAAGGTGCACATAAGCATATGCACATGGATGGTCAATTTGTGACTTCACACCACCATCGCTGTCCCACACAACCGCACATACATACACAGCATTAAGCCGTAGATGTATATTTCAGCAGGTGTTGCAGTGTCTAGAACACTCACAGATCCTTACTAACAAGGACAGGACAAGTTGTGGGGGAACTAGAAGAACTGCAAAAAAGTCTTCCTAGAACCTGAGGCTTTAAAAAGTGTTATTTCTCTTAAATGCAAATAGATAATACCAATGGGAATAATGGAATGTGGCAGATCTTATGATCAATATCAAGATAATGTCACTGGATATTAATAGTTCACACGCATCATAAATTTGCATGAAAATGTCCTCCCATTTGTAGATGTTTTTTACCTGATTATCAGAAACAAGATAATTTCCATTTGCCTTTTGATGGACAGCAAACCTTTTTTGATTCTGATTATGTAACAGCCGAGCGCTGAATCTGTTCTCTTTACTTATTCTACTGATACCAACTGAGGGTGAAGGTAGAAAGGAAGGCGGAGAAGAAAATGATGCACAGATAAAAAATTAATTAAAAAACTGAGATCAGTAACAGACCAGTGATGGATTTTGCCCCTTACATCCTTCCACATCACTAAAGAGAGAGACAGTGACACACAAAAACGAACATACCTATAAGACAGTTTTAAAAAAGAATCAAAGCCAAACAAACTTTGACGCGTCTTTGTCTCTGGAGTAGGGGTTTGATGTAACAGTGAGTAATAATACCATTTCTGTGCCAAGGGCAGGCACAAGGTCCCAACATGTGTGTGTTTTAATAGCAACACATTAAAATAGAGCAGCTTTCATTCTAGGTTCAGGACACGTAGGGCTTTCGTGACCACAGGGGCTTCAGCAAAGAGAGCTGACGCAACGGCGTATCAAGGTTTGCCAGCCTTGGATCTCCACAGGTGACATTACAGTCTTCACGAGTTGATGAGATTATGATGTGGTGCTGAAAGAAGTCGCGCTGCTCTTCTTTGCAGGTGATTTTAAAACTGTATCATTGGAGACAGTTTTGATCAAAAGACTTTCTTTTGGTTGTTGTCGACTGTGGGTGTTTTTTTTTTCCCTCTCTTCCCAGCAGTGGATGCAACACTGTGTTGATTTATGCTGCCTTTGCGACCTCAAAAATATATACATTTGCATCAATGGAATACAAAATCATTTTCAGATGTTTGTATTTCAATTTAAAATTATATATAACAAGTCAAAGCTAATAGCTGAAAGAGTGAAGCAAAAGAGTGAAGATTTTTGACCCATTTTAAGGCCAAATTTAGGAAAATATGATTTCTGTACCCAATAGGTTGGTTTTTAATATTGTTTGTATCATGGTTCATGTAGGTGCCTTAAGTAATGGGCATCATTTTTGGAGAGGCTTTTGACTTCAGCTCTCTTTAATATGGAGAAGTATGCAATGGTTGGTCTCACTGTAATAGCTATTTATAGTCACTTACACTACCGTTCAAAAGTTTGGAGTCACTTGAAAATGTCCTTATCTTTGAAAGAGAGGGAGTTTTTTCAATGACGATAACATTAAATTAATCATAAAGTCTAGACGTTGTTATTGTGGTAAATGACTATTCTAGCTGGAAACGACTGATTTTTTTTAATCTACATAGAGGTACAGAGGAACATTTCCAGCAACCATCACTCCTGTGTTCTAATGCTACATTGTGTTAGCTAATGGTGTTGAAAGGCTAATTGATGATTAGAAAACTCTTGTGCAATTATGTTAGCACATGAATAAAAGTGTGAGTTTTCATGGAAAACATGAAATTGTCTGGGTGACCCCAAACTTTTGAATGCCAGTAAACGCTTGTTTTTCGGTTGAGAGTATGTATGTTGGGTGGTATCATTTTGTAACGAAACAGCCTCAACAGACATCGCTTACCTTTGTGATCTTGGGGTGGGTGCAACGGCTGTTTCCAGATGTGGCGTGCATCCACCCTCCACCTTCAGCCAGCTGCAGAGGGAGGTGGGAGTTTCCTCCTCCGGTACACTCCTGCCTCAGGGAGCACTTCCTGTCCTGGACGCACCAACCGCATTCAAACCTGGGGTCGGCCTTCAGGCACATACCACAGCTGTCCCTCAGTGCCCTGCACTTGTACAGGTGAGCTGGTGGAGAGACACAAAGAGTTGGAGAGAGGTTTGAGAGTGAGTGGATGTGCTCATACAAATAGTCCTGTCAATGAGCTACTCTAGAGGATGAAATCATATCAGTGGTATAACACTGAGAGGGTGAATGGCAGTTTTTCATAGCACACATTAATTGCAAATTTTAAATGTGAATGGCATTTATTGTGTATGGACAGAGCATCTATGACGTTAGAGAACTGGTTGACCGACTTTTAAAATAGTCCAGGAGAAGAGAGGCTGGTGCTGGTGAGGAGAAAGTTAACCCATGAAGTCCCATGACACAATACCCATCTTAATTAACTCATAATATTCAGACCAAATCTGCTGTCTGTGGTGCTGAAACTAACACTGAAAATACACTCACTTACGGTACACTAAAATGTGTTTTCATTGTTACAACTTGTTCCTATTTTGTGGTAGTTATCATAACGATTTGAGAGACCGTGTTCTACTTGTAGTTTTGGTAACACATCGATATATACTTTAGTCACCTTCAGTAATGTGGTCAGATTTTGCGAACAGTGAAATAACATCCTGACAGTTGTGATGAAGCCCAGGACTAAACCTGAAGATGGCCACAATGTAATGTACTACATGCTGCAGCTCTCTCTTTGGAGATGCTCATAATGATCCCACTGCCATCTGAGATGATTAAATACCTGCAGCATCAGAGGAAAGACTCATAAAAAACACTGAAAGCCACAAACTAAACTTCAGTTCTTGGTAACATTTTGTCAAAACATTCATTTTTGGTGAGTCTTTCTCAGACCTGTTACAGAGTTTACTGTCTTTATTGCAGTAAAGTTGTGTTTTTATTAGTGATGGGATGTGTACAAAGAAATGAATCGAATTAATTAGAGGCTTTGCAATTAATCAATTGCAATTAATCACATTTTTGACAAATGGCAATATTTGACACAAAAAGCTAAGTTTTTCAATTCAACTAAATTCTGGTTGAATCGATGAAAAGACATATACATGAAGTTAAACAGCAGAAATGTTCATGTTTCATTTATATTTATCTGTGCATTTTTCATCTGTCTACTACATTCACAGATTACTGCAAATTCAAAGTACAATTACAGCGATTATATTCAACATTTTAAGACTTTACGTAAACTCAAGCACTTTCATTGTCTTGAAAAGGGGTCTATTATGGGCTGGCTTCACTGTTTGCTGATACCAGGACTGTAGCTATTGTGTCCACAGGACTGTCAGTTCCTCTCATCACATTCATTGTCTATGTGAAACGCACTGCATTGCGTGCTGGTTGTGTTGCAGTGCGTCTCAAGCTGCGTTCTGGTGCATCTCCCCAGAGCTCATTTGCATAAAGTAGACTTGACTTCTACTTTATGTAAATCCACTGCGGGCTGCAGAGGTCCGATGCATTGCGAAATATTAGTTAAACGTCTAAATTTGTCGTTGTTGAACTAAAACAAGGACAGATTCAGCAACTGCACAGCTTTCATGCCTCAAATGCTTTCAGAAATACTTTTTGATGTGGTGTTTGTGTAACAAAAGAGAAAGTTTGAGGCCGAGCTTCCATGTTGGTCTGACGTTTCTACTGGACTGAAGCTAAAGCACTGTCATGTGACCAGCTAGTGGCCCACTACAGTGTGTCCTGTGTGTCTTCTTCAAACAGACTTTAGTTGCATTACCGCCACTTACTGAGCTGGAGTCTGCATCAGAGTTACTGGTGTGCCAGAAATTAGGGAATGAGAAAGTTAGGATTAATTGTGTTATTTTTTTTATTCATTATTTTTTCTGTAATTAATCAACTTTAAAGATCTGTGTCTCTTCATAAACTGTATCTTTTGCACTCTGTGATGTTTATAGACCAGTGTTGATGTTGAATTATGGCAAAAGCCAGATGTTTACATTTTGTCCGGTGTGCAGAAAAAAGCTGGTTTAACATATACAACTATTTTGTCATAAAGGAAGGGCTTTCAGACCTCCTCTCTTTTGACATTAGAATTTTTCGGGTGGCAAGAGAGCACGAGACAGAACCTGAAAACGTATGTGTCACGGCAAAAGTGAGAGCTGGCACCCCTGTTATACAGGAGGCGACAGAAATGAGTGCACCCATGTGTGATATCAATTAAATACCAAGTTTGAAGCAGATTAGATGAATGGTAGCTCATTCTGGTGTCTTCTTGGGGTCCTCAGTGATGGAGCTCAAGTGTTCCCTGCCATCAAAGTCAAATCTGTGATGTCATGTGATGATGTTACACTTCACTATAGTATATTTCCTCTGACAAGGCTTCATATTCATCTTACTGCTCAGATCATCTGTATAATCTTTCAGTTTTTGAGAAATTTTATGTTTCATATTGCATGTAAAATGTTTTGGATGAACAGAAAGTTCTGTAAGTTGTTAATTTGAAAGAAGGCAATGGTGGTAAGAAAAAAGTAATCAAGAGTTTATGTGTCTGTGAGCCTGAAAGAGAGCAGAGGGGCAGCATAAATGAATATTAATCACCCACATAACACCTAAAACCTTCAGCAGGTGATTATTACCACTCCGAGGCTGTGACGATGAGAAAATAACTGTTTCCACCGATAAATAGAGGGAAAAAAATGAACAAGCCACCTAGAGGGATATCATAGAAATTAATTCAACAGGTAATGTCTTCTAATGCCAATAGGGAATTGATAATTTGTTATGTAAAAAACCATTCCCTTAACTCTGCAGAGTGGAACAAGTCATTAAAAGTAAAAAAAAAAAAAAAAAAGTGAATAAATAAATAAATAGATAAATAAATAAATTAAACCTCAAACACCTGAGAAGTTGGAGGAGAGGGAGATGAAAGGAAGCAGGGGGGAGGAGGAAGAGGATGAAATTTTAGCTATGCTTGTTAACAAAACAGCAACAAGGATTGTTATGAATTTAAAGATGGTGTGGCCCCGCGAGGCCCAGAGAGTCACGGAAAACAAGACGGAGGCAGAAAAAGTGAGCGAGGCAGAGAGAAAAAGGAGAGACCTTAAACATCAGAGGATGTGAGGTAAGAAAAAAACCAGCAAAAGCAAACAGAGGACAGAGCCACGTGCAAACAAGAGAGCAGAAAGTAGCAGCAAATGCTTCATTTAAAAAAATTTTTTTTTTACTCTTGCTTTGTCATCTGTTAATTGCCATCGTAATTATCTCAATTGATGCTCCATTGCCAAAACCTGCAGGCAGGTTTGTTTGCCGTCACACCAGTTAAACAGATTTGAGATGAGCTGAAGTGGAAAACAGTGAAAAACAGAGCATCAGAGAACGGAAGAATCTCCTCCTTCCTCCTACTCTTCAGCAGACAGACGGCGGCCGGACTTCAAAGCGAGCTTCTTTCGTATCCATCTGCCCGCCTCGGCCCTCAGCTCGGCCTAATCTGATTAGCTACGGCTCAGCTTAAAAGTAGCGCGACGCTAATTAATCTGAACCAAATGAATGATTTAATTAACATTAACATCTCCACTTTACACCAGGGCAAAGCCGGGCCAGCGCAGAGCGGTGCTGCCTCAGACGGATAATACAGCTCCGATTCAGAAAAGCAAAAGACGGGGATGGAGCGGGGAGGATTAATAAGAGGATGGAGAGAAAAGGGAGGAGAAAAGGAGGAGAGGGTCTTTATGAGATTTGTGTGAGTGAGGACAGCTTTATAATACGTGTTTTTAAAGAGTATTAGACCTTTAACACTAAGCGTCACATTGAACTTGTATGATCAGAATGGGTATTCTGTGTGGTTTTAGCACAAAATAATCTGTGGGCCACTGATGGGGTTGTTCATTCAGACCAATTACTTATCCATAACCTTGTCAGCTGTTCCAGGAGTCTGTCTCGGACTTGTTTTTAGGAATGGTGCTGGATGCTGCTTCTCTAAATTCTCTGCCACGTAGTAAGTGAAGTAGCAAATACGACTTGCCTATAGTCATAACAGCACCCCCCCCAAAACACACACAGACACACACACTGTGCCTTAGATCACTGGATTTCACACTCTCGGAGCCCAACACCATGCTGTCACATGTAAAGCACTCAGTGTGGCAGACATCCCTGAGGCCTGTTTCCAGAGTTATCCGGACAATTTTGCTGCCTAAAACCTCACATCTTGAATGTGGATGTCAAAAACCCTGGTCTAACTTTTATTCAGAGTTATCCTGACGAACTGTTTAAAAAAAACAAAACACTCTTTTCATAGTTTATGACCCGCCCCACCAAAAAAAAAAAAAAAAATCCCAAATTCCTCACAGCTCACAACTATGAACTGTGTTTATTTTCAAAACCTAAACCGTGAGCTGTGAGGAAATCTGGGGGATTTGGAGTTGTTATTCGGTGGTATAACATAAGCAGGGACTGTAACCCTAAACAGCATGAGCTGCATCTCAGTCCCATTTCTAGCCTTTACACATTTACTTTAAAGGATAATTCAGGTTTATTTCAATGTGACATATTTTCCATTAATGTGGTTATTGTGGCTCTGTGGGTGTTTGCACTCTCTACCTCCAATGTAAAATGTGTATCAGGACAAAAAACACAAGCTTCCCAATGCCTTCTAAAAACCATTCATCTTTCCATTAACTGAAAAAGTTTGCTTTTGAGTCTGACTGAAAGAAAACACACAAATTAACCATCTAGAAATGATCATTCTGCTAACTGCATTAGTAAACTCTGTTGCTTCCCAGCTGACCCAATCATCAAAACATAGTATTTTCTTAAAGCTAGCCAAACTTAACCAAGCTTCCAATATGGAGTTATGTAATGAAAGCATCAACCAAAGTCATATATACACAATACATCCCTTTTGTGCCCCACAAGTTGTGTTATTTTCCACAGTGTAAGCTGATCTGTTCCAACCCCACAGTGTTTGGAATAGCATCCCCATCTTCCAAGCACGATATCCCTATTTTCCTAAGTGCAATTCTGAATGGATGGGTGGTTTTATTCCCTTCGGAATGAAGAGAAAGAAAAAACTGACTGCCTCTACAGGTGTCCAAAAAAGGCACTGAAACTGGTCAATGTTCACGCCCATCCTACATTTCTGCCCTCCGATTGGCTCCCTTGTCTCGACTAGCTGTATCCTCTTCTACCTCCTCTTCTTCCTCCTCGTAGTTCTCATTATTGTTCATGCCATTTCTGTGATCTCCCTCCTTTCTTGGTCCTTCCTGGTGTTTTACTTCATCCTGCTCTATGTTCTCTCTAGAAGTAAGGGTCCCATATGAGAGCACCAGTATGCTGGGTGACACTGTTAAAATTTTGGTACTTTTATCTCCAGGTACTATTACTGTTTATGATCAAACATATGGGTCATTCCAAAATAGGAGGACATTCAGGCTTCAAAATTTTTGAAAAGTAAACCTTCTCTTTTAAGATTTCCTCCAACACATTCGTCAATAGAAGCTAAAAAAAACATATACATATATATCAAAGTTTGATTTGCTCAGCTTACACATCAATGGCACCATTTTTATTCCATGTTTTATCAGTTGTTTGCTAACCCTACTCTAATCATAGTAACATGCTCATGTTAGCCTTTTCACAGGAGTAGAAGCTACATATTTAGCTAGCTGTTGCTGCTGACCAAGAGGACAAACATACTGATGGAAAAAAATAAAGAAAAACGTAAAAAGAGTTAGTTTTATCCTGATAATATGCATAACAGGGTTGCATAAGTTAGAGAGAGACATTCAATCAAGGCTGACAATGCTATGAAAATATGAAAAATAGATGAGAGGACATAGCTTTGCTCTACCTATTCTTTTAGAAAACTGTTTGATGATGTCAATTCCAGCTTATTGTGTGATTCACTGTTTTCTCAGATATTCTTTTCTCCCAATTTTTTATTTTTTTTAGATTTGGTCTCAGGATAAGTAAATTTACACAACAGCTACATGTTTTAGTATTTTGTACATGGATTATTTGAAATTCGATGGATGGGATGTAAAATGTCCTCCAATTCTGGAATGACCCATAAATGATAGATGAGGCTGGTGAAACTCTTGAATGCCTGAAGGGAATTATATTTGAAATCTGGCACTAGCGTTCATTTGAACTCAAAGATAAACCGATTTTGGTGGTCAAAGGTCAAGATTCCTCTGACCTCACAAAACGCCTTCGGCCACAACTCAAGACCTCATAAACTAATTATGACCAAAACTCTCACAAATGTCTAATAGAATAAAATGAAGTGATAACACTTTATATCCATAAGGTCAAAGGTCAAGTTTGACAGATACAGACATAGATGTAAAACCTTACTGGTTGGCAGAGGCATGAATTCATCTTTGTCTCATTGATAATTGAAAGAATATCTGAACTCGAGGAAGTGTGGTGTGAAGTTTGAAGCTGTTTTTAAGCACCAAGGCTGTCTTTGGGTTCCTCAGTGGGCTTTTGGTTGCATGTGGGCAGAGCTGAAGTCTCCCATTTTGCTAATCAACATCATCAAAGGCACGTTTATGATGCGCACAAATGATGTGAAATTCTGATAAAAGCATCAAAGGCAACCAGAAAATATAAATGTTCCATTAAAGACATTAATGTTAAGCTGCAACATGTAAAAATATTTGTCAGACTAAACAAATGCTGAAACAATAACACCGAGTAGATTATTTACCAAACATGGGCCTGTATTGCTCAGTTATCAGATTAGAAAAATCCATCAAATCTGTAGCTCAAACTTACAGTCCAGGATGCATCTATTTGATTGCATAGAAAATGGGTTTATTTATGGTGTTGTGGCAGCTACAACACTTCTGTGAACATGCTAAGCACACAGTGTTTAATCTCCAGAGAGGAGAAAACCAAGAGCCCATTTTAAACTAAAACAACACAGACACAGGAATTAGGTCATGACCAATAAGTAACTAATTTCCAAGCAATCTGCAAAATGAACTGCATGTCTGACATCTATTCAAATGAGGTCAGATGCAACACAAAGGATGAGATTAAAATGTGCATGTGTGTCACTTTAGGACTGGAAAAAATGTATTAAAATATATAAAGGGAACATAGTAGGAAGGGTTAGTTAATGTGACTCTGCACATGCATTCGGAGCAAAAGACTGTATGACACACTTGAGAGAAAGACTTATATTATCTTGTGTAATGGGACGTCTAAAATCATTAGCCTCCACCACCCAATATATTACACTTGATAAAGAATTTAGAAATGGTAATTGTTTTCCACTTCATGCACAAATAGCGATTAAAAATAATAAATGCCATCCCTCCATGTCGCTTTCTGTTTTGCTTTATCAGTCCCTTTATTCACATCTACCCCCTGCCATTACATAGTGCATTTATCAACCTGTCATCCACCCATCGCTCTTGCTCTTCATCCTTTCCACTGCCTATTGCTTTCTCAATTTGTTTATCTTCCTCTCAAACATCCATCCCTATTAATTTCTGTGTTGGATGTTTGTTTGCTATCATCACTATCCATCAATCACTCCCTCTGCTCCTCTTTTATCCCTGAGACAAGAATAGTGTTTTTGCAAACGGATGGTACACTTTCACCTTTCTCCCTGACGGCTGTCAGAAATGAAATTACACATTTCTTACGAAGAGGAAAAGCTGCTCACTGTTTCGTTGCTTCGCGGAAAGTCATTAAAGGCAAATAAACAAGAAGGAGCGATTCATATTTTGTGCGAAGCAACAATGCTTGCGATATAGAACAGAGAAGGAGGGATTGCAAAAAGAGAAGATCATGTCATACCTTGAATGTTGAATGGGTTGTCGATGACAAAGTTTCCATTCCAAACAACTGAGAGGTCAACCGGCAGGTCACTGATGTCACCGCCCTCGTAGTCGTACTGCGACAGAGAGAGAAACAGAAAGACAAGAAATGTAAGCAAAATTGTTGATTTATAATGGATTCAATGCAAATTGAGAATTGTATGAGATATCGTTTCATTTGCATAGTGATTCAACCCGACTTGTTCATTGCAGACAGCGATACAACCCCAGAACGCACGCATGCATAAATCTATATCCACCAAAACAGACATATTTCGGAAATACACGGAGAAATAACAGATGGGTTACAGTTGAATGGGCACGAGGGAATGGAGACGGGGATGAGGAGAAGAGGAAAGCGGGATGGAGGGAGAAAAGACAGGACAGTTGACGAGGGGAATAACAGGGAGAACGATGAGGAGAGGAGAGGCAGAGGGGGAGAGGTGGTCAGAGAGGTGAAGGGAGTCAGGAATGGAACAGTGGTGTGTGTGTGTGTGTGTGTGTGTGTGTGTGTGTGTGTGTGTGTGTGTGGGAGAGGAGCTTATTCATTTACACATGAGCTAAGTGGTGGGATGAGGGTAAGGGAGAGATAAGATACGCAGCGGTGTAAAGTGAAATTGGCATTTCCAATTTGCTCGCTGACACACTGGATTTGGTAGACGGGGCTCGACCATCCCATATGGGCAATGGGGCCTGAGACACACTCATGCACACACACATGCACACACACATGCACACACACACACACATGTACACAATACAGTCTCTTTTCTCCACTCTGCTCTGAAGTTGATCTGTTGTTGTTTTCCACGCACAGGTGGAAAAAGTTAACTACCCTTTTGTTTTTGAAAAATAGATTGTAATTTCTGTCAGAATCGCTTTAAGCAACTTTTCGTTCCGATTCAGGGAGTGTGACGACCTTATATTGCACTGAAGTTTTTGGGAGGAAGTCGAGGTAAACAGTAAAGCACAAGATTTTGATACTGGAGAGCCAAGGAAAATGTGTATGAGTGGTTTTAAGATCTGGTGTTCCTTTAAATATATAAAAAAGAAACCACTGTTTGTTATTGTCTTCCAAAATTCATACGCCTAGGCATAAAATTGATGCACATGAGCATTACCTGATCTACCACTTATCTGATGAAAATTGTATTGTATCTAAACAACTTCCTCAAGGTTGGATAAAAACTTTTGGCATGGTTAATCCTCTGAACACCAAAACCTAGCAGCAGGTTTGAAAGGGATTGAAAAAAAAAGTCAAAATTGTGTATCAGAGGCTCTTTTGTGTCGAAACGAAGAATTATGGGATTTTTAATTTTCTGATGGTCCTTGAACTAATCATGTGTGACCTGTTGTACCATCGAAAAATTAACCACATCTAAGCATAAAAGATTGACAATCCTTCGAAATTGCTTTATTCCTCTATCTCATTTGAAAATGTAGCAAACATAATCAGTTTGTTGGAACCAGATTCTGTAGTAAACAAAGAATTCTGTACTCTTCACAGCAACTGTGAAGTAATTAGTGACTCTGCTGCAACCAATAGTCATGAAAAACACTTCTTTTCTTTTTTTTTAAATGGTCAGTAATTTCTAATTCTAGCAATGCTTGTGCAGTTTCCATGGAGGTGCAGGAATACATTGCCATGAAATGAGTCCACAGTGAGTAAAAGTGTCACAGGTGTGAAAAAAAAGCTCAACATCTAGTTGGGGTTCAAAGGCAGACAATGTGTTTCAAACCACCACAAAGTTCTTCTTCTGTTTTAAAACAATCCAACAGTGCTTCACCTTTGCATCTCAGACTGCACTGTTTACAGCAAAGTGGATAACCAACTGATATACACTACCGTTCAAAAGTGTGGGGTCACTTGGAAATGTCCTTATTTTTGAAAGAAATTTTTTTTTCAATGAAGACAACATTAAATGAATCAGAAATCCAGTCTAGACAGTGTTAATGTGGTAAATGGAATATCTCCATAGAGGTACAGAGGAACATTTCCAGCAACCATCACTACTGTGTTCTAATGCTACATTGTGTTAGCTAATGGTGTTGAAAGGCTAATTGATGATTAGAAAACCCTTGTGCAGTTATGTTAGCACATGAATAAAAGTGTGAAATTTCATGGAAAACATGAAATTACCTGGGTGACCCCAAACTTTTGAATGGTAGTGTATATATATCATACATACTGATTTATTTTTTTGTCTGACAACATGAGAACAGAGGTTTTCTCTTTATAGGGTTCCTATTCTTCTCTCACTGGTGATACTCAGTTGTAAATCCATGACATTGCATTTCCTTGTGCCAGTCAAGATGTATTTGAATGTGATGACAGTTGGTGTCATTTCCTGAGTTTTTGTGTATTAAACTCTCAATGAATAATAACTAACAATTGTTTTTTTTTTTCCATTCATTCTTTGCTGCTTTTTGAGTCATGAATCTTTTGGTGTGCTTTTCTTCTGAATTTACCTGTTATAGCTATTTTATTTGCCAGTTTCCACATTTACCATCAGTGTAAAAGTGTAGGAAGAGTTCCGAACCACACATAGTTTTTGTTCCAGTTTTTAATTTGATGCAGCACATGAATAAAAGTGTGAGTACTGCACATGTAAATCTTCATTAAAACAAAACATGGTATGGATAGATTCAGTTCAGCCTGGCGATGGAATAAAGGGGCAAGTTGACAAAAGAGGACAAGAAGAAAAAGAAAAAAGGAGACATTGTAAGCAGCCACAGAAGAAGGAATGTGGGATGTTCAGATCTCCATTTAGACAGTAAGATGACGAGATGAGCATTCTCCAACGAAACCACAGGACTCTGGGAGGTCAACAGCTCCATAGAAGAGGGATTCAAGCAAAACACTCTGTCACCACAAAGGAAAGGCTGATTGAGCTTCTTCCCTTCCTACTAGTTCAGTGTGATGCTGATCCATCACACATGAGTTAGGCTGTTGACTTTATTAGCATCACTATTGCATCCCACTGGCTGCAGGCCTGTGTATGGCAGCCCAGTGAAACCACAATTACCCACACACACACACACACACACACACACACACACACACACACACACACACACACACACACACACACACACACACACACACACACACACACACACACACACACACACACACATGCCCACACTCCTGCTCTCTCTGCAGCGTGGCCCCCATTAAACTTTAAGGGCTTCAACTTGTCCGCCGTCACCAAAACACTGGGTGAGCTTGTTCTCTTGTCAGTCCCTGCCCACCCTGCTGCCCGCCACATCATGCTTTATTCATACTGTCACATGGCTTAAAACGCTGACACAAACCACACTGTGACACCGTGACACCCAGTCACACTGAGCATCACCCACTGTCTAACTCGCTTCCTGAGGGACACTCCGGAGTAACCGAAAAGTTGTAAGCTGATTTAATGCTGGAAAAATAAGAAAGGAAAAGGGAAGCGAGTCAGGAGAGGAGAAGCAGCAGACAGAAGCAGCAGAGGAGGGATTTTGGGACCACTTTAGAAATAAACTCCTCAGACAACAGGTATCACACAGAACTTGCTAAGCACAAAAATTTCTGGAACATCAAACTTTGATCTTGCAGTTATTGTTATTTTAAAAAAAAAGGAATCATGCTTGTGGTGCTTGGGCACAGCTGTGCTTTGAGGTGAATGCTACCATCAGCATGCCATCATTTGTACAGAGACTATGCTAATGCGTTGAGGCTTGTCAGGTGACGCTTATGTTGCCATTTGTTGCAATTTTTTACTGAACACAAAGTACAGCTTACACTGAAGGTAATATCATTAGTTTTAAAGGTAAAGTACTGTACCACGTGTAATTTTGACCTACAAATGATGATTATTCAGGGGATCAACAGTAATGAGGATCATGGATGTGTGTCCCAAAATGCAGCAACACTGCAATGTGTGTAACAGTCTCACTGTATAAGGGTCATTGCAGAACTGTAGGACATTTTACATCCCAACCATCCAATTTCAAATCATCCATGTACAAAATACTAAAACATGCAGTTGTTGTGTAAATTTATTTGTCCTGAGACCAAATCTAAAAAAAAAAAAAAAAAAAACTAGGAGAAAAGAATGTTTGAAAATATTTTTAAAAATACCAAATAAGTTTGGAGTTTCTACATACAATGCCATTTTTCTTTTGTCCCACCCCCGATGACCAAATTGAATCTCAAATAAAACAATTAAAATGAAATTTGAATCGTCATTTTTTGGAATTATTTTTTCACTGATGTCTCCTGTAATTGTGGGAACTTTTTTTTAAATCAGCATAATATTTTAAATAACTATTATTCATGGAACCTGTGTTCCACACCATGCACACAACCCTGTCAGCATAACCTTTTTAGCTGGTAGAAGAAGAAGAAAACAGTGAATCACATGATCCGCTGGAATCAACATCATCAGTTTTCCAAAAGAATAGGCAGAGCAAAGCTATGGCCTCTCTTCTATTTTTCACATTTTTATAACATTGTCTGCCTTGATTGAATGTCTCACTCTACCTCATGCAACTCTGTTATGCATATTATAGGGAAAAGACAAATTATTTTTACTTTTTTCTTTGTCCTCTTGGTCAGCAGTAACAGCTAGCTAAATATCTAGCTTCTATTCCCAAGAAAAACCTAACATTAGCATGGATTAGCAACCCTGGTACTGTGATTAGAGTAGGGTTAGCAAACAACAAATAAAACATGGAATATAAAAATGTTACCATTGCTGTGTCAGCCGAGTCAATCAAGCCTTGATAGTTTTTTTTACCTATTATTGATATCTGATGAATATGTAGCAGAAAATTGTAAGAGAAGGCTTTTTGTCTTTTCAAAAATGTTGAAGCGCAAATGTCCTCCTATTCTGGAATGAGCTTTAAGGTGTGATTTAAAGTAAAAGCAGAATTACCTCAAACACATCATGCTTTTATTGATGCTTGATACAAAAGTAAGACTTGCACAGTTCTCAAATTCCATGACTAATCTACAAGAGATGTCTAATAGAATATTATTTACTCTGACTTAAGGGCTCTTTGGTACATTGTTTTTTTCTTTTAACTTTATTTAAAAGAGTTTGTTGACATGCAGGCTCCACGTGTTCACAGCAAAATGATTGAGGAACAAGAGAAAGAAGACTTTGTGCACAGTGTCTTGCCAATCATTTGGCCATTTAAATCAGCACCAGAAAGATCTGTATGATGAGGGCAAAGCAAGAACTACTTTAGATACCTTTGGAACCTTTCTCACTTTATGAGAAAGTTTCCAAATGGCAGTCAGAAACCACTCATGTGGCAACTTCTCACCTTGTTGAAAAACACGATCCGGTTGTTCGTCAAGAGGTCTTTAAAACTGTCATGCACTTATTTTTCTCAAGTTTCCATCCTTGAACTGTATGAAAAATGCAAAGCCCAAGTTCAAACAAAGCTGTTGCAAGCGGAATACTATGCAGGTACAATGGACTTGTGGTCCAGCAGAACAACAGAGTTCTACATAAAGTCTTACTGTTCACTTTTTTAATGAGAACTTTTAACTGACAGGTGGCTGTTTGCATTTTTTTGTAGTTGATAATAGATGTCAGAACATAGCAATAGGGATGAGAAAACTGCTTGGGCCCCCTGATGAGTCAGCGTAACAGCAGATAATGTGGTAAATACGGTGAAGGCTGCTGTAGTGCTTTGGCCACAGATTGTATTTTACAGTTGGTAAATTATAAACATGCTCTATTTACTAAACTGTTCTTTCCAAAACACAATATACACTGCAGAAAAGCATAGCAATCCATCCGGTAGCTCTTCAGATATTTCACACAAACCCACAAGCACCAACCTCATTGTGGCACAAAGGAAAACATGAAAGTCATTAAGGTCTATCCTCTGGGGATCATGAACATCTGTAAGCAATTTCATGACAAACCTTCCTATAATTGTAGAGATAATTCAGTCTGGACCAAAGTGGTGGACCTATTGACCGATGCTGTTGTCCTTAGAGGCATGCTGCTGCCTGGCTGAAGCCTTATTTAAAAAAACTAATGACGCCACATCAGGGGAGCATTCAGTGAAGCATCTCTTTAAGTGGACATGTTAATAATTAAACACAACGGCCTTATGAGTCACTAGTTATTAGTCTGACCTCTGAAATTCTGAATTCTTCTCTAATGATATTTAGAAGTACGGGTGGCACCTGATATTAGATGCAGGCATTCTGCCATACTGTAGGGTTCAGATTACAAGGACAAGGCCGTCGCTTATTCACAAAAAGTTCATATGAGGTTTTAATCAATAATGCAGTGATATTTTGCCACCACATTGCTGCAAAATGTAGGTGCTCACATATTGTTATTGGATCTTCTTACTGAATGTGCACAACTGTTCAAAAGTTTGGAGTCACCCAGACAATTACATGTTTTCCATGAAAACTCACACTTTTATTCATGTGCTAACATAATTGCATAAGGGTTTTCTAATCATCAATGAGCCTTTCAACACCATTAGCTAACACAATGTAGCATTAGAACACAGGAGTGGTGGTTGCTGGAAATGTTCCTCTGTACTCCTATGTAGATATTCCATTGATAATCAGCCGTTTCCAGCTAGAATAGTCATTTACCACATTACACAATGTCTAGACTGTATTTCTGATTAATGTTATCTTAATTGAAAAAAACTGCTTTTCTTTTAAAAATGAGGATATTACTAAGTGATCCTAAACTTTTGAACCGTAGTGTTTGCTTTATTTTCATCCAGAACTCCCTTCCACCTCCACGTCACTGTCAAGCAACTTCGCCTTAATCATCTTTCCTGAATGATTACTGTGCTTTCTTTCAGTGATTTTCGAGATTATGTGTGTCAGCCATCCCACTCTGGGTTACATCTTTGGCCTCAGTGTTTGACTTTTCCCATTCTAGGCATTCTTCTGGTCTGCTGGAGGCTAAACGTTTGGATTTCTGGGCTGCAGCTTTACTACTTCATTGATTACAGCTATGTACACAAAGCTATGATTTCATCCAAAAGAAACAGATGAGGGCTTCTGGTTGAGAAGTGTTTTCTTATTGAGCTGAGAGTTAAAACTACTGACTCCTGCTGTAGCTTTGATGTCGGCGCCAGCGCTGTCAAAAACGCTGTACTGGTGGGCCCCTGTAGGTAAAAGTTGCTCTCTCCCCACCAAGAGGCCCCTCTGCTGGCCTGCTGTCCTGACTTCCCTCCCCTGAGTGCCCAGAGCTGCTGGAGATGAGTAATCAGACTCATTACTGAAGCCTCTGGCCAGCTCCTTCATGCCACTGCATGTAATTAATCTACCTGAGAAAACTCATAGTGCAGCCCCCCCTACTCCTAGCGAGGAAGAGGAAGAGGAGAGAAGGTGGTGAAGACACAGAGAGGAGAAGAAAAAAGAGGATGCATAGGAGAATGCTGGGTTGGATGCAAGTGGAGGACAGCTAAAGAGCAGATAAGGGGAAAGCGAGAGGAGTAGCATTAGGGAAGGAGAAGAGGGGATTAGCAGGGACACGAGGACAGCAACGGGGGAGGCAAAGAGGGAAAAGAGGAGAGGCACTGAGAGCCGGTATGGGATGACAACTTAGGGAAAGGAAGAACAGGGGGAGAAAGAGAGAGAAGAGTACAAGGACAGCAGAAGGAAGGAGAGTTCAAGCAACGAGGAGATAAGGCAGAAGAGAGGTGTAGAGAGGAGGAGGGGCGGTGAGAGGGGACGAGGAAGGGAGGGGAGGTGACAAGAGTAGAAAAAAGGAGAGGGAGGGGAGAGGAGGTGTAAAAAGTACAAGGTGAGCACAAAGCCATCCCTGGCCTCATTACAGTAACACACCAGCCTGGCTCAGGTTCATTCGTTATCTGCTCCTGCACTCGTTTATTCTCTCGCTACATGAATCGTCTCCGTGGACTGCATGTCTCCATGGATTGTATGAATAGATATGGCTGGTGGTGTGTGTGTGTGTGTGTGTGTGTGTGTGTGAGTGTCTGAGGAACTGAAAACTGCCGATGCTAACAAAACAGAGCAGCTGGCTGGCGAGGGGGGTGGGGGGCAGAAGAACCGAGAGGTGTGTGCATATGTGTGCACGTCCATGTGCAGGTCACCCTCATGTAATTAGTCATGTTGAAGGATACCTGAGCGTGTGTTAAAAATACACTACTGGCGCACACACACATGCTCACACATATATGTAAGGCCCCTTTTTTCAGTTGGTTTCAATTCTAGTCAATAGGGGTTCATTAAATAAAGAATTGTGCAACTTTTGAGCCAGATTTTAGTTTTTTTGTTTTTTTTTTGTTTTTGCACCGAAGCAAACAGATACTGCAGCACAATAAATGGATGAGATTAGTAGTTCCCCAGTATTAACCTTCTGAACCCCAAACCTCACTGGTGGGTTTGAAAAGCATGTTATCTTTGAAAGGTCCCTAAAATGACTCCATTTATCACAGCCAGAAACTGTAAAAACAGAAAGAAATGTGGAATTTGAAAGTTTCAAACAGTCATGAAATTAATCATGTGGGATGTGCTGTTCAAATGTAAGACAATTTGCTATTATCTCATTGACAAATTTGGTGAAAATAAGCCATTTAAATAAAGCATATTCTGTAAAAAAACCAAACAAAAAAAAAACCAAACAATTCTGTGATTCTTTGTACAACCGAGAAAAGACCAGTACCTCTAATGGAACCAAGAGTCAAATGACATAAAAAAAATCTGCGTGTTTAGCTAAACAGGGTTGAACTGCAGGTTGTGTTTACATGGAGCAGATAGCAGAAACGTGTGGGACCAATTTAAAATCTAAGTTGTAAAATAGAACCATTCCTTTTAGCACTGGAAACACCTGCAGGCACTTGAAAAAATGCTGTACACGAGTCCAGATTTTTCCAGTTTTTGTAAAACAAAATACATTTTTGAGTTTTCTCCACTTTTAGTCATGGTTGTGCCGTTTCCATAAAAGTGCAAGACTATATATTGCAGTGAAAAGTGAGCCCAAAATGGGTGAAAATGTGAGAGGAGGCAGACGCTGCTTGGGGTTCAGAGGGTTAAGATTAGAGAAAGATTGCTGAATGAAAACTTCCACCTCAAACACGGGAACATTGAACCACTTCATACTTCAACAAAACCTCCGGCTTTGCCTGAACTTAATCAGATGTCTATACCCAGAGGCGGAATAAAACTAAGCACGCCAACCCAGTGCCTGCAATCAAGGACATTTTGGAGATACTTGTCCTTTCATTCTATACTACTTTAGACATTCATTTAGCTATATTTTTATTTATTGTCCTTTTTTTGCTTATTTTTGCACTGAGTAGATTGAGTAGTGTCAGTAACTTTTTTAAAATCACTTTCTGAAAACCCACTTTTATAGATTTGCTTCTATGTGAAATTTACTTTTAGCTTTAATTAGTTTCAGTGTTTTATTTTGTATTATGTCCTGTTAATTTTATAGTTAGTTTTAGCTGCCTAGTTCCTTGGTGTGATGTCATCTCACATTCTTTAATTCTCCAGTTTTTTTATTTTTACTTTCTAACCTTTAACCCTCCATCTTACTGTGTAATTTTTTTAAACTGCTTAGTTCCCTCGTTTGTTGGGCGTGCTAATCTAATAATTATCTAATTATTATTACTAATTATTCATTTAACATATTATCATTTTACCATTTATTTTAATTGACTGCTCTGCCTTGTCTGCTTATGTCTTGCTTGGTTGTCTGTGTTGCATGGTTTAACTGTCAAAGCACCTTGTGAATGGTGTTCTTAAGGGTACTATATAAATAAAGTTGTTATTTTTATTACATTTATTTGAAAGACATAGATTAATATTTTATCTGAAAATTATGAAGCTACCTAACACTGTCAGAATAAACTGCCAGTACCATATCAGATAGTTTAATCAAGATTCACCTGGGCCACTTGTAATGTGTAACAGTGACTGAACACATTCTTCTGAAATATGAGTATTTCTACTGTCATACTTTAGGCACACTTTGTAAATACTACTTATGTTATATTTTCAATGAGGCTTTTACTTACAATGATTCCGGATTCAGTTTAATTGTGGTTATGCAACACAAGATTGTATAACAAAAATACAGGTGTAGTCCCTTTATGCTGCTCATTACTTGAATAAATAATCATGTAGTGAATAAGAGACTTCTATGAATTCTACACGGTATAAAAACGGTATACGGTATACATAAAACAGTATAAAAACATCACACTCCCTGGATTGGGAAACTGCACAGCTCTCATGTTTGTGTTATATGTAGCTTGTTTGTTTAAGTCAGGAAAAGTCTAGACAACTGTCCCGTCTAGACCAATTTGTGGACTGTGGACATATAAGCACACATATTCTGTCATCTTTCCAAAATGTACTGCACTGCTCAGAAGTATGCCAGATGCATGCACTTACAGTGGGAATTTAATACACACACAGCATTCGATAGCCTATGTGTATCAGTGTAATAAATCATGTAAAGCAGGTTGCTGGTTGTTGCTGATGCTACAGTCTCCGTCTGCTCCACATGATTAGGAAGAGGATCATGTGGAGAATCTCCATATGTCTGCTTCACATTGGGCTTCCAAACCCCTGGGGAGGATGTGTGTGTGTGTGTGTTTTTGTCCTGGAACAAACCAGTAGGTATTCCCGCCGCTTGCCTGCGTCCTATCTGTGTGTGTCTGTGAGTGTTTGTGCACCACTGTTTTCCTGTGAACATCCCAGCATGCAGCAGCGCATACTGTGGGTCCCTGGTGTATTTTAGTATGCAAGTTCAATGTTTCAGTGTTTGGTGAGGGGCTAAATAATGCACAAAGAGACAGTAAGATTGAATGGATGAGTGTACATCTACTGCTGGCTAATTTTCTCTGTGATTTATTACCCTCTACTATCCCAGTCACATCCAACTGTGATACATATACACACATTTCCCATCTGAGAATACTGAGTACAATGGTAAACAGCGTGCAGGTTCTCATCACAGACGGATGTTCTGTCTGTTGATTCATTGTATTCATTTTTTTCTTTCTCATTTAAAAAAAAACATTATTGTTTTAATTCTATTAACAAATGTACAACAGAAGTGAGTACATCGATGTCCAATATCACTAAAATTTCAAATTATTCCAAATTGTATCATCTGTGAATAATTGCATGATTGCCAAGTTGGCAAGTAGAGCATTACTTAAAACTAACAACACTTTACAAGGACTATAATTCAGGTTTCTGGGATTGAGCATGTTGAGCATGAACTTGGTCAGGACTACCACAGTGAATGTATAATCCTGACAGTGAAGCACAGAGGTGTACATGTGATGATACAGGGCAGCATGAGTGCAAGAAGTACTAGAGAGAAGACATTTACTTTGATATAATGCAACTAGTGAGTGGTGACACAATTTGGAACCATCTGATGTTAAAGTGATGTTGCACAGGTGTACTCACGTACCTGTATTATACACGCTACCATTCAAAAGTTTGGGGTCACTTACAAATGTCCTTATTTTTGAAGGAAAAGCTGTTTCTTTCAAAAAAGATACCATTAAATTAATCAGAAATCCAGTTTAGACATTGTCAATATGGTAAATGACTATTCTAGCTGGAAACGGCTGATTTTTAATGGAATATCTACATAGAGGTACAGAGGAACATTTCCAGCAACCATCACTCCTGTGTTCTAATGCTACATTGTGTTAGCTAATGGTGTTGAAAGGATAATTGATGATTAGAAAACCCTTGTGCAATTATGTTAGCACATGAATAAAAGTGTGAGTTCTCATGGAAAACTTGAAATTGCCTGGGTGACTCCAAACTTTGGAACAGTAGTGGATGTGTGTGTCTGTGTATTATGACACAAGGCAAGTGAAGGGAAAGATGAAAAAGAATATTTACACATGGAATAAAATATAACACTAGTGTATGTTTAAGTTCCTACCGTCGCCAAAGCTGCACTAATAAATATTCCAATATATATTAAAAAATGTCCCAGCAGACTTCAGGGTTTTTCAGTCCATTGTTTGGTTTAATGCCCTAAAACTTTACTGTTGTATATTTTTTTTCTTAACTGATATATTTATTTTACTGAAGAGTTGGTGGAATGTCAACTATGTATGGTCAAAAGTTGTGATTTTAAAACATGAAAAGTCTGTTTCTTTATTGCTGTTTTAACACAGATGTCTCCAACAGCTCAGAGGATGTGAAACAAGGCAGCATGGCTAACCTTTGGAGGGCCACAGCTCCATTAATATTTAATATAACCTTCTCTAAAATATAGAAAAGATCTATCTGAAAGCCAGCATTGCACAGCTGAACCACTTTGTAACCAATCCCCATTGTCTCAAATGTCCTCCCCATGCTCTGCTGTTCTGGTTAATCTCAGGCGTTTCACTTTTCCACAGTTCATGATTTCTTTAGGCATCACTTTCTCAAACATGCCTGTCTTTTATATTCCAAATACATTCTCTCTCCATCTGTTTCTCCCTCATTTGTTTGTTTCCCCTCGTGTTGCTTGCTGAGCGTGGTCTTTCTTTAGTGTTATTATTCTTCTTATTCCCTATTTCTACTTCCTCCATCGCACTCTTTGTTGCATCGTCACTGTCTGCTCTGAATTCCCCTACCTCCTCTTTGGCTCTCTCTTTCTTTGTCTTTTTTGCTTCCTTCTTTTCCATTTGCAAGGCTTGTGTATGTGTGTCTCTGTTTGTGTGTGTGTGTGTGTGTGCCTGCGTGCGTGCGTGTGCGTGTGTGTTTGCCCGTCAGTCTACCACACCAGTGCAATTCATCATCATTTTATCTACAGCTCCCTTAATTGGATCCTATCACAGTCCCACCTGACGAGCGGAGAGGTGGGGGGGGTGGGGGTGGGGGGGAGGCTTACTCGCTGTACCTAACACTACTTGGACGTGTGCACGTGGCTACACACAAAAACATACACACACACTTCCTATGTCTAGCTTCATCAACAGCTACAAAGTTGAATGGAGACTTGCGTATTTCCTATTTTTCCCGACTCCTGCAGAGATAACATTGGGATTTTGCGAAACATTAAAATTTCACTGAGAAATAAAGCAATGAATGCGTGTGTGTGTGTGTGTGTGTGTGTGTGTGTGTGTGTGTGTGTGTGTACCCGTTCGGTTTTGCCAGTGAATCAGAGTTTTGCTGAGGAAGGTCTCTGTCCTCTAGCATCAGCAACTCTCAGCAGTAGTAGTGGTGTAGTAATGAATGTATTTGAGTGTATCAAACACTGGGGACGCAAACTGCACACTGCTATTTCCTGGAGTAAGTGCTGGTTTTGGAGGTGTGGGGAGGCTTTCGGAACAAACTTAGAATCCAACAGAGCGGAGAAAAAAAACAACTATGGTCTTCAAGCAAAACATTTATAGGTATTGGTGTTTTAACACCAATGATGGAAGTCAGAACTTATGTATAGGTCTCCCTATGCCCAAGGTATAGAGTGTCTTTCAAGTAATTCAAGAGTAAAAGGCTTGTGCTTCACACCTGACATACAGCAATTATTATTTTTGCAGCTCGTTCCCTATTCAATAGGCTTTTAAGTAGTCAGGTCACTGCGGATAAATCTGCCAAAAACGTAATAGCAACCCAGAAAGCTAAATCTACGAGAACGCTCAATTGTACGAAGCAATTACAGAGACACAAGCGACTAAATATGCACAAATTACCTCTCTAGATCACAAAGGAACTGTAGGAGCCATCATTATGATCTGGAATTCAATTTCAATAGTATGCCCCAGAACTATTTTTTGTGTCACCATCAACGCTGAGGCTCAATCTTTCCCTTTGTGGGGAGAAAGCGGGCGACTCGTTAGTTCCAAAACAGCAAGCGGTCGCTAATCAGTGATGTGTTTCAAGCCCAGTGGTGATGCAGAAGTAACTGAAATGACCCAGAGCCGCTGACAAGTGTGTGACAGGCTGAAGAAAAGGCAGCTGGTGAACCTGCCAAAGTCACACACTGGCTCCTGCTGCCTTTTAATGGCGAGGACTCGCTATTGGACCGATCACTGTGAGCGAGTTCTGCGGTGTACGCCTCGAATGTTAATCATAGGTCTTGTTAAGTTAAGTCATAATTGGTGTCATTAAAATGCCTCCCCTCTGCTGCATGCCCTGATTGGAGCTGAGGAAATTAACATTGCCGAAATGGTCGCTCCTTATTAGTGGTGGCAGTTTGACTGAGACTTAAGAGGCAGGAATGAGGAATGGGAATGAAGAGAGGCTGGCTTTGTGACAGTCAGCCTCTGTGGTCATGCGCCACACCAGTCCAAGTATTGTAAAACTGCAGAGAGGGATCTTTAGAGCCTCCTAATGGTTAAACTAGTGCGACTGTCTGCAATGGAGCACCTGCTGAAACAGCTGGGGTTGCAGAGGATTTCACCTCTGTAAGCCGTTGCAATTTAACAGCAAAGCTGATGCAGCCGTGAATGTGTGTGTGGACCATGTGTGTGTTTTTTACTCTTACTGAAGTCTTCTGACACTGTATGCTGGAGCTGTTGAACCTCAGAGCTGGGACGCTGTGCGTGTTGCCCTGGATGTGAAAGATGCACTCGTAGTTTCTCTGTCCGGACTGAGGCTGGGGCAGGTTCTGGGCCAGCAGAGTGATCGGCCTCATAACTCCAGCAGGGATGTAGATCTGGGTGGAGGGCAGGATCTGAGGACACTCCTGGAGATGAGAGAAATGAGAGAAAAGAGATTGAGACGTGACTAGAAAAGAGAGCAGAATATCTTACTGGGATGCAGATCTGGGCGAATGGAATTTTCAGGAGATATAGTGTGGAGAGACAGATTAATAGTAAGATCTAATACAATTCAAGATATATTATCATTGCTATTTATTTTACGTGACATGGCATAATTGTCGATTACAAGTGGCACCAAAAGCGTTTTGGCATCCCAGTGTGGCACAACTCCTTTATGTCCATAATTATGAATCCTTTTCTTTTTCATCCCAAAGGCATCCAACCACAGTGGACACTATTCCACATGCATTCCAGCTTCCTTTGTTCTCATGCTTAAATCAACCAGCCTAAAACCTCCACTTAGAAATTATCAACAGTCTTGAGGATCAACTCTTCCCTTTTTATGAAATCCTGAATATTGAATGTGGCAGACCTGTCCAGGATGTCCCCTGCCTTCGCCTGAGTCAGCTGGGATAGACTCCAGCCCCCCCGGGACCTTAATGAGGATTAAGCGGTGTATAGATGATGGATGGATGGATGGATGAATGTGGCAGTTACTTGTCACAAAGAGTGCATGCTATTTTGGAATTAATCCCTTACCCATATTAAAGAGGCTTTTTTGGATATTAGGCATGTTTTTGTCTAAAAGAATCCACCAAAGGATATTCTAATTCTTCCTGCATGGACAAAATTGAGAGCCTAAGGCAGTGTCTCTTAGGAATACGGACAGCACTAATTCTAGGCTGCTGCACTGTCAAACAGCTACAGTCTAACAGATTAGAGAGGGAGATGACCGAGAGTTCAGCACTCCCATTCAGCTGCTTCTCGCTGCTCTTCAGTCAATAAAAATTTGGCGAGAACAGTAGCTTTGCACCATGCTAATTGAAGCAAATTGAAATGTCTGAGCGGTTTTTCAGCCTTAAGTAAATCAAAAGACAATATGCAGCTGTCAGCCGGAATCCATGTTACATCACTGCTCACTGCCATAAGCCATATGCTCTATCGGTATGTTGACTTCACATCTAAACGAAAAGGAGGAAGTACGCAATCAAACCTTTTTATTTTTTTTACTGGAAATGTAGACGTGATTTACTAGATTTATTCCTCTAAGGTGCTGAAAATATCATGTGCGGGAAAGTCCAAATAATATCAAATCTCACTGAAAGAGATTTGTTAAGACATTCTCTGTGGAGTAAGTGAGAAAAAGGTGCCTTTGCAACATCATAAAATCTGTAATTACCTCTTAACTAGTTAGATCCACTAGCGTGTGTTTGGTATTCATCTGGAGAAGCAAAAAGCAATCATAAAGGCCATACAAATACCAAACTAAAATTTCTAAATTAAATCATATTCCACTTTAAACGCCATCAAGCAAACTATAATTTTCTTATTAGGATAACGAACGTTCATATCCGCGATGATAAATCAGTGGGAACTTCATACTATTTAATCAGGGATGAATAGCTAAAGTTAAACCATAGCAGCAGCCTCGTACTCTGTAGAGTAATCTTAATATGAGTTTGCTCAGTGCCGAGGCGCCGTCTAATGGAACACCGGTAATGACTTGCAGATTGGCCTGGGAATGGCAGAGAGGGACATGGAGGGTGGGGGAGAGGTTTGGACATAATGGCACCCAGAGACTCTTCGACTCCCTTCCCAAAACACAGTTCACTCCCACAGCCAGAACTCGCTGTACTGACAAAGTAAGGGGCAGTTGAAACAGCAATGCGAATATTTGGGGATCATAGAGAAAATAGGACACTGGGTCTTTTGTATCTATTATCCAGCATATCTTCAACACATTCTGCAACTTTTCTGTTGCTTAATACTAAAAGACAATTTGCACAGTTCTCATTTTCCATGACAAATCTACAAGAGAACTAATTTAGTGAACATAATTTACTCCAGCTGAAGGGTTCTTGTTTTTAGAATTTTATTTAGAAGACAGAGTGCAGGCTCCACGTGTCCACAGGAAAATGAGCGACGGAGAGGAGAGAAACGCTGAAAAATGAAGATTTAGTAGCAAAAAAGCAATGCAACATCAGTTGTAGGGCTGCACAATTTGAATAGCTTCTTTCCCCAGGCTGTAAGACTTATTAATGGACTGTCCCCCATCCCCACATTCACCACACTCACCACTGACAGCTAGTCACCTGTCAAGTCAAGAGACTTAATGCACTTTAGAGAGGTTGGACTGTTTCAGAGATTGAATTTTTTTTTAAACTGATTTTATTGCTATTTATTAGTTTATTATGATGTTTATATTTTAAATATGATGTATACTTGGGCTGCACAGTGGCGTAGTGGTTAGCACTTTCGCCTTGCAGCGAGAAGATCCCTGGTTCGCGTCCCGGCTTTCCCAGGATCTTTCTGCATGGAGTTTGCATGTTCTCCCTGTGCATGCGTGGGTTTTCTCCGGGTACTCCGGCTTCCTCCCACAGTCCAAAAATATGCTGAGGTTAATTGATTACTCTAAATTGCCCGTAGGTGTGAATGTGAGAGTGATTGTTTGTCTTTGTATGTGGCCCTGTGACAGACTGGTGACCTGTCTAGGGTGTCCCCTGCCTTCACCTGAGTCAGCTGGGTGAAGGCAGGGGACACCCCCCCCCACCCCCCCACCCCCCCACCGCGACCCTAGTGAGGATTAAGCGGTGTATAGATAATGGATGGATGGATGGATGGATGTATACTATTTATTGATGTTTCTATTGTACTGCAGTCACTGATCGAGAAACAAAATTTCGTTCTCGTGTATGAAAATGCACAATGAAAATAACAATAAAAATCTTTGACGATTGACAATTAATGGCATATTATTCTTTATTTAGGCTTCTCACAAACAAATGACCACAACGTGATACTAAAGTTTAAAATGCTCTATAGAAAACTGATCATGTAGATTAAATTACCTGGTTCCACACTGGGCCAGTCTAACATTAGTGTGCCTTATTTCACTCTTTTAAAGTAGCTTTTGGTCAGCATGGAGCATCATGAGAGTGAAAGCAGAATTCTGTTTATTTTAAATAAAGTGCAAAAGCAAACAAATAAGCAAACCCTAAAATCTATTAATAATTGTGCTAAATGGCTCTAGTGAGTTGTATAGAAATAGGCCAGCTTACACCATATAAGAAAGGTTCCAAACGCTTCACACTAAATAAATAAAAAATAAAAAGGTCTCCACAGTTAAAGGTCATTTTTCAGCGTTTTGTAAAGTATTTTTTAATTTTCTATGCAGATGCACTTCACTATAAAATTACTCAGATCATTCTACAATAATTATTTCTTTCTGGCATTTTTTAATATCTCTCTCTTTCTCTCTCTATGCTATATGCAATGTGATGCATGGCTCTGAGCCCAATGTTTTGGTTTTCAGGCCTCCAAACTCGACTCCAATCAACTGTTGCATCCAGCTGCAGTATTTAGCCATTTGGAGCGAAACATTTGTTTCAAATCTATGTATCATGTAATCCTTATGCAATCTATGTATTGTTTACCTATGACAGCATAGCACAAGATGCTAACATTTGCACAAAGAATTTACTTTTTTTAAACTCATTTTATTTTATTTTACTTTATTTTTATTAGATTCTATTTTGTTCAGTTTTACTTTATTTGTTATTTCGGTTGAGTGAAGGGAACTCGCAAAATAAAATTTCATTACTCAGGATAACCACTGTGTTTTTGATGCGTATAAAACAATAAAGTTGTTGAATCTTGAAACCTATGTATTCTACCAGATCTTGACAACAGGTGTGACCATGAGGCCACTTGGGGGCAGCAGAACAAGAACAACCAGTGCAGCACGGAAGTTATTCATAAATCCAATGCAACAAATTTGCGCTTACGTTAGACTAGACAAACATGTCTTGGTCTGCTTTAGGAACACAGTTGGGAAACATGAAAGCTCGTACTTGTAAGAGGCTGAGGTGAACAGAGACGGAAGAGGAGGCAGAAAGAAAAGACGAGATCAAATTAACACCAGTAAGCCTGATAAAGCACACTGTCAATTAGTGAAGCTGACAGTTAAAATATGAAGTATTTATAGATGGTGACAGACTGCCAATGTACTCTTTCTAGCCTACAATAAAATGAGAAAACACGATTAAAGAATTCCCCAGGAAGAGAAAAGGTAAAGAGTGTGTGTCTGAAAAGACAGAGTTTGAATTAAGAGTCATTGTTAATGTCAAGGACCACAATCAGACATCTGCTACACACACACACACACACACACACACATACATATACACACACACACACACACACACACACACACACACACACACACACACACTTACTTCACATCTGTGCCTCCCTGCTGCCCATTCTGGTCTCTATTGTTTTTAACAAGACACACACTTTATCCTAACGTCTGCCCGTTAATACTGAGGCATCAGTCATAATAAAAAGTACAACATTCCTCTGAGGACCACGATAATTTACACACAAATGTATGCTTCAACATGCACACACACAGAGCATTCCGCACATTGGGCCTATATAGTACAAAGACACACAATTGCACGAACCCATGAAGGAAAAAGAGATGAAAACACACAAAAGAGGGAGGGAGGGAACAAAAGGTTCGGGAGGAGAGGATTGTGGGAGCTGTTTCATTAGGAGTGGTGACAGGTGTCAGAGCTGAGTCTGCATCAGATAGTGGAGCAGTTCTACACAATGTGACACAACAATCTCTTTACCTGGGGGATTCCTCTAATCCCTCTCTTTCTCTTCTCTCTTTTCTTTTTTTCTGTCGCTCACACTTGATCTTTTTTTACATTCTGTGTAGCTTTCTACTTTTCTCCTCTCTCATTGTCGCCTTGTTTTTGAACCTTTATTCTTTTTGCCAGGATAACAAGTCAGCTGTAGATACATCAGACTCTACTTTTGTTTATCCAGAGATGACATTCTTTATATCCATACGGCTCCGTGTGTGGATGCTTCCTAGACATGGCTTATGGCTTATCGGCGGCCACGCAACATCTACAGAAATGCCTTGTTTAGATCTAAATTAACTGCACTGTGACTCAAGGATGAACAGTGATGCAGAGGATGAGTAGTGATAAACCACTAGATAAGAAAGGGTGAGAGAGGTGAACCGAGAAGGGAGGAGATGAGGAGGCGAGTCGAGGTCTTGGGAGCCATACACTCGTTTATTAAAGTGGGGGATGAGAGTCAAGGAGGTCAAGTTCCCAACAGAGCGAGGCAGGGGTGGAGCTGTGCAACACGGGAGTCATGCACAACGCTTATATCTCTGCAAACTAATTCCCAGACGAGGACTACAGACGCACAAACCCTATTACACTGAGAGATAAAATACACATAATAGACCTACAAGCAGAACACATACACATTTTTTCTCTCTCGCTCTTGTTCACACACATTCATAGCAATCCGAAGTTAAATCTTGCCCTCTGGCTCTATGCAGTAAGCTTCTGCTTAGGCCTGTGGAGTGTTTTACAGTAGCCTTGGGGCCAAATACATGGATACTGTGATCAAAGGTAGGAAGGTAAGCCTTCTGAAAAAAAAAAAAAAAAAAAAAAAAAAAATTGGTCTGACTTCCTCTTCCGTGCTGCCAGTGTGAAATCTCTGAAAGGTTTCTGTTTCTTGTCTAAGATCTGTTGACTAGATTTTAGGGGGGAAAAAATGTGATTTTACCTTAGTTTTCCTGGCTTGAATTGTAAAGAAGGGAAAACACAAGGGTATGCTCCAAACTATGAAAACATTTTTTTAAATGTATTTTTTTAAGTATATAGTTTTGGGATGTACACTACAGTTCAAAAGTTTGGGATCACTTACAAATGTCCTTATTTTTGAAGGAAAAACTGTTTTTTTCAATGAAGATAACATTAAATGAATGAAGAATCCAGTCTAGACATTGTTAATGTGGTAAATGACTATTCTAGCTGGAAACAGCTGATTTTTAATGGAATATCTACATAGAGGTACAGAGGAACATTTCCAGCAACAATCACTCCTGTGTTCTAATGCTACACTGTGTTAGCTAATGGTGTTGAAAGACTAATTGATGATTAGAAAACTCTTGTGCAATGATGCTAGCACATGAATAAAAATGTGAGTTTTCAAGGAAGACATACAATTGCCTGGGTGACCCCAAACTTCTGAACGGTATTGTATATACAGAACCTAAACTGTATAAACATATTGACTAATCACTTCTGTGTTAAAATGTTGCTATCAAAACCACAGAGAGTTCACCTGCACAACAGCATCCAATGGGAAACTCATCACACTTTTCAAATTCTGAAGTGCAACACTTGCTGAGATGACTTGGATCACATCATACGTTCATCAACAGTTAAGCATGAAGAAAAGTAACCCAACTGCACATGAGGCAAATAACTTACATTTCGATAATTTCTTCCCTCTACACCCAAAGAGATTTCGCTAATTGTAGCCATACATATTAGCTACCTATGTATATTATATACTGTATGTTTTAGGGTACTAGTTTCAGAGGTGCAGTGCAACAGCAGTGTGGAACTTGCACTGGTCTCATCTTGGTTAATTTGTTGTCCACCTCTTAAAGTCTTGATCTTAGCAGATACTGGTCTTCGTCCTGGCTTGGTCTCAGTATACGTGGTGTTGACTACAACACCAATTCCAGGGTCCAGGTATTGTGCATGCTGGCTCACTCGTAGGACTCACCAGGATATTTGTGGTCTCCCCCTTCTGGCAGTAAATATACAAACACTAGTGGTGCATGTTTATGACGTATACCTCACTGATGATTGCTTTTGTTTTCAGACTGTAATCCTCCCCTGAATTCTGAATTTCCTCCATCTGGAGCAATATACTTTCTAGGTTTTTCCACCATAAGCTTCATTCTACTCCTATTCACAACAGTCTCCTCTGCCTCTGTCACTGCTGTTGTTCCCCTCCTTAGCTCTGACAAACAAATCATTGCTGGCTAACGTAAAACACATCTCTATCAGTGAGCCAGCATGGGGAAGCTGCTACAGTAAGCAGTTTGGGTTGTTTTTAAGACTACACATCAAATGTACAGATTCAAGACATCAGCGTTTTAGCAGTTTGTCTTGGACAGTTAGCTCACAAAGCTGACAATAGCTATCTCAAAAATGGAAGAAATTGTCATTCACATATCTCAGCAACTGTACATCTGATCTACTTCAGACATGGTGGCTATAACACTGGGGACCTAAGTAAGTGCAGTGTCAAGTTTGAAGTAGATCACATGAAAGATCACATGAACGTGGCCACTTTGGAGGTCTTCTTGGGGTCCTCAGTCTGGCCTGTCTGCTTGTGGGTAGAGCCTAAGTCACACCTGTTGCTAGGCAACATCATTACCAAAAGCAGGATTCTAGGATATTGTCTGAAGACATCAGAGTTTTCGTTGTGCTTGTTGTATTCAGGGTTTTGTTCATTTTCCAAAGGCTCAGTTGCAGATAAGATTTCCTGTCAATCAAATCCTCAATTTTCAGTCTCTCATCCTCAGTTTCCTCTTCTGCTCTCTATACATTTTCCTAACATCTGATCCTCCGTTTGTCCCTTTGGTTTCTACCCGATCTGCAGTTTATTTAACTATGAAGATGCCTACAGTCATGAACTCCAACTGTCTAGGACCCTCTGCTGCATTTTCATATTGACTTTTTCTTTCCTCCACAGCCCCCTTTCATCACTCGCTTCTCCTTTCTCTTTCCCCATACTCGCTCATCCTCACCCTGTCTCCTTCACAATTCACTGGCTGCTGGGACGATGTTTTAGGTGTAGGATACTTGCAACACTAAACAGGCCATTCAAACAGAGGAGCATGAGAAGGAGAAGAAAAGAATGAGAAATTATATCACACGTAGAGAGGCAGGAGTATGTTTACAAAGTTTAACATATTTGAATCTTCGTCTTCTTTAAAGACAAAGAACTACTTTTATTTATGTCATGAGTGACAGAAAAAAACTAACAAAAAAAACATTAGCTTAATTTATATTTAGCTGTGACACATCTAAAGTCGTCATATATTTTGTTACTTTCTTTCCTGCAAGCCTAATTGCTTCCTATCAAGGATGGAGACATTACATGATGTCAGAGATGAGGCGAGATCACCGATTGGCTGCTGGCTGTCACCAGTGAGGCCCTTTCACTGAGGCGCAGACAACCTCAGAGTATGATGGATGAGGGAGTCGATGTGTGTTTGTCTTTGTGTGTGAGTGTCGGGGGGGTCACCACAGCGTAGAGGGTCCCAACGGATTAGCGTTACAGTCCAATGAACCATTTCAGAAAGGAGGGGGCGAGACCCAATCGACCAGTACTCTCGCAGAGAGCGAGAGAGAGAAAGTAAGAAAAGGACCTGATATGATGACCACATGTCCCAGGAGAGAGAGAGAGGAAGAGTCGTCTGTTGAGCAATGTCTCAGTTTTAGACACTAATACAGTTATATCCTTAGAGAATACATCTAACAGAAAGTAACACGCTCGCACAGCAGATGGGCAATGGATCATACCAGTAATCCCAATAGATCTCTCCATTCAATCAACGTACAGACAGTTATTAAGGCTGTAAAAACACAGATCTCCTCAAGCATTTTCTCTATTCAGACAACTCTTCTCACCATCTCAATGTATTCGTCTTATTTTTTCATGAACAAGCTTGTATTTATTTCTCCGAGCCTGAGTCGTAGCAGATGAAGACAGGTGAAAATGGAGCGAGACAGCTTTATCAATGCATACATCACAGCATCCTGCTATTTCTGCTGGAGTCGGAGAGCACGCTATACAATGAGAGACCTGTCTTAGGAGGCTGCATATGCACTGACTGCTGTAGATCTCTTTATATAAAAACCCAACAAGGGAGGTCAAATGAAGGCCAGACATAAACTGATATCTATCAGTGCAGCAGCCGCACTATGATTCTCTCGTGGGCCTCGTTGCTCCAGAATTATAATGTCTGATATGCGGATTGTGTACGGCTCATAGACAATCTGGCTTAGTATGTACATGAATATGTGCAACAGTGTTCTCTCTCTCGTCTACATTGTAAGAATCCTTGGCCTCTGCCGGCCCTTTTGACAAAGGCTAATGGAAACACTTCTCCAGAGTCTAGGAATGGTCAAATATTAGCCCTCTCTGATGAATGTTTATTGATCGTTGCTGCTAAATGTTCATACTATGGCATTTTTGCATTGTATTTTCTTGAGATCACTCATAACTCAAATACTGACACACTCTTGCTTCTTTTCATGTTTTGTAATTCCAAACAAACCACAAACATAAAGTCCTTTCTTATGCACAAGAGCATTCTTAACAGAAATTACATACTAGGAACAAGAGTATTTAGTTAATGATGGTTCCATGATGTTAGTGTTCAACGTTTTTTTCTGTTAATCCTGTGGGAAGCACACGAAAGTTGGTATTAGGCAAAACAGAAGCAGCAAAGAATAATTTACTTTATGAGATTGCTTTGTCTTTTCAACACCCTGCCAACACCCTGTGACAAAATCCCATCCCTCATCCCGGATCACTGTGGATCTTGTAAGATGAAAGAAGACAGAGCCTCTTGGGGCATTTAACTCATGTTTCTGGTTCAATATTCACCTTCTTTCTGCTCTGTTTGTGGTCTCTACCAACTCCCCGGGGAAATATCTGGGTCTTTAGCTGTTAAGGGCTCCAATATGTTCAAAAGCTAGTCACTAACTGTGACGCTCTGCTATTTGGTGCTGTAAAGATAGTGTACAGTGTGCTTTCTAGATGTTTGGTGAGTTTCCTTTCACTGAAAATAGCAGCCTATTGCACCACAATAAGAAGAGAACAGTAAGAGTGATCCCAAAGAGTAAAACTGTGGGCTGGTCAGCTAAAAAAGTAGCTGAAACTTACTATAACGGCTTCAAAACTGAGCGGAGCTGCAATTCCAGGTAATAATTCTCTTACGAGTGACCCCTTTCACACTGCCACGCTATTATAAAAACATCAATTGCAACTACTTTAAAGGAAAGACCTTCCTCTGCCAGTGTAATTTGTGCATTTTCTTACTTTAAACCTGCTTAATGCATTTTTTCCCACCATAAAAGTGACAGAAAACACTGCATACTATCTGGTAAATTTACATTTTCAGCAATGTTCCTGTACGGAACTCTATTAATCAGCACGTCAGAGAAATTTAAAGGCTTCTTGAGAGATCTCAGACTATGTTGTGACTAAGTGTAACAAATCTTAAAAAAGATCCAGCCACTTGCTATCCAAAATGATGAGGAAATGCAAAAAAAAAAAAAAAAATAAAATCTATATTTTCCAAATGGTACCCATTTGTGAAGCTCTACAAAACAATCACACTATGTGCTGTGGCTACTGGTAAAATAGTGCTACTACCCTGACTGTATAGAGTTCTTCATCACACGTCTCCATTAGAATAGCAGTGCCCTGTGCACTATCTCTGATGACCAAGTGTGATTGTGTGTCTATTTGGATGTTATCAGGTCTGGATGGTCAAAGAGGAGGATGTAGACGATAAGCATCAGCTAGTGGATCAATAGGAGCCTCTAAAAATACACAATCTGCTTGTGAGTGTGTGTGTGTATTTCTGCGGGTGACACAGTAGATACATGACAGATAACAAGAAGCTCTTCAGGATGGCCTCACTAAGAGCAGCGCTGTGTTCTCGTTCTTTTTTTTTTTTTTTCAAGCCCGCAGGATCAGAATTTGATGAATTTTGTTTCATCGTACGAGTGGAAAATGACAAAGTGCTCCTTGTCATGTGGGAACCAACCAAAAACAGACTCACAGCCCATTTTAGACCATGACCCAGTGAATAATAAGAGATTTCTGTGACCCACCTAAGAATCAGCCAACCTTTCAAGGTCAGTATAAAAGCCAATGAAAAATGTACCAACTTTCCTATCATGTGCGTGAATTGATTCCCTCCATTAGTCTTGGAACAAGAAGAACGAGTTTCTTCATCCCAAAGCTGCTAGGTCAAAAAAGTTTAAGGAATACACAGCACGGCAAACTTCACAACAAAAGACACCACAGTATCTAGTATGCAGATTGACTGGGGCCAGGAAACTTTTGAAAGCGACTGCTCCCCTTTGCGAGACCCGTTTTATCTTTTATTCTAGATTTGCGACTCATCCCCTGTGCTTCATTTCAACAAGACAACTTTTCATCTATTTTGCTCAAATGAACAGATTCCTCAGTGGCAGTCTAAGGTGGAAGGAAGCCAGGCACCCCATTGCACCAGACTAGGAGCTCTTCTGTTCAATAAAAGACACTTTGAACTGTGTTAGAAGCCCTTTGGAGTGTCCACCCACTCTCCATAACCCTTTACTACAGAGGATAAGAAGTGAGACGAGTGAAGCAGTAAAGAGAAAGAGAAAGATTTCATCCTATTATGAACTCAACTGCCGATACTTAAATGGATGAACATAAGCAACACTTTGGTTTCATTACAGCTTCATTAGAGAAGAATTTTTAATTTCACTTACTTTCAAGAACTTGAGCAACGTTGATTGCATTACCCTCATCATCTTTGATCAAAGCAGCTTAATACCTTTCCTTCCTATCTTGAGGGGGACCCACCATCAAGGAATTTAAAGTACTACACAACTTTATTAAAGAGCCCATATTATGCACATTTACAGGTTTATAATTTAATTTTAGACCTCTTTAATGTTCAGAAGACACATTCACTTTCTCATACTGTACATTGCTACTTCTCTTCACTCCTTTTCAGCTCCATTCTCTTTAAAGCCCCTATCCCGAAAAGCCCGTTCTGTCCTGATCGGTCGGTGAAAGTGAGATAATATTAGGTTCCATATTGAAATCCCAGATCTTTGAACACTGAAGCATAACCCAAGAAGAGGCAGCTTTTGTAAGGAAATAATGGCCGACTGCAAGCAAGCTTCTAATTCTGCATTTACGAGGGTGCTAAGGCAGGTTTTATACAAATACCGTACATTAAGTCATAGAAAAGTGGTGGGAGAAAAGCCTGGGCTTTAAATGAGGAGTTTCAGTCAAGTAATAAGCAGTTTTCTGTAGGAGAGAATAAGTTCCTTTGGCGTGGACTTTGGGCTTTATATGCTTATAAACCTTTAAGGACCTCCACTGAATAATGCACTGAATAAAAAGGAGGAAAACTAAAATCTTAATATGGGCTCTTTAACAACAAAATCAATCTAGCAATACTGCAAACTATGAAATACTATGGCAGAATGTGCGAGCATCATACAAGCATGATTCGGGACAGATGAAGAGGGCTTGTGTATTTTTTCACTTGGAAGAAGCTTTACATGTCAAAATGGCCTTGTTTGTAATGTAGCGCAATATTTATGACAACAATTATGCTGTGAACTGATTGAACAGGTGTGCCCTCTGGTGTGACTGCCTTTTTAGAATACAGTATGGGTTCAGAGGTTTTAATAGGCAATGATGTGCAAGTTTTTGTCTAATTGCACAACACTGCTCAATTGTTTTTGAGGTTTTTTGGTCCCATTCTGTGGATCTGTCAAAGGTGAAACCGAAACAACGTATAGGAATACCCTGCAATATCTGTAATGTCCCTTGTAAAAACTACATTTCTGGACTTTCATGAGAGCATTTCATTTTAAGGGTGTTAAAAAGAAAATATGTTTATGCATATAGGCAAATCACCTCTGTTAGCATAGAACAATGGACTGAGGAGAACTGATACCCTTGTTAATTGCTCTCCTTCTCCTCCTCAGTGCACCATTCAACAGTTTGACGGCCATTAAATTTATCCACTGAGACAGTGAGCACCATCAAAACTCTTTCAAAACCAATTTCCCACATGTGATTACTCACGTGCCTTCAGAGCAACAGTGGAGTGAGGTTCATTAAGCTTCTAGCATGAGGGAAAAGTAAGGTCAGATGAGAAAAACAACACCAAAAAGCACCATTTGGACTGACAAATAGACGAGGATTACAAGTGTTTGTAGACTGCTCTCACTACGTATCTTTATGGAATCATCAGGCCACGTTTATTACACAAAAATACTCAATCTGCCGTGCGATGTCTATGTAAGAAGAAGAAAAATCCTGAGGAGAAGCTAGAAATAAAGCAATGAACAATCCTCTGCAACTTAATATTTCCTATTTATGCTCTGCAGACAAACACAAGTTCTGCAACTGACAACATTATTAAATGATATTCAGCAGCCCAGCTTCCAGGAAAGATTAAAGTAGGGCAGAAAGCGTTGGCTGAATTACATGGAATTATTGAGTAGATGCTAAGGAGAGGTACAAGGCACAGTAGGTGTCACAACCCTCCAGTATCCTTTCATCTCCTGAATGGTTCAACATCTCTTGCATCCTCTTCCTCCATGCTTCTCCTCTCTTCATTGACTCGCTCTGTCTTTCCTCTCCTTCTGTTAATGCTGTTTCCTCCAACACACATTCCTCTTACTCTACCAGCCTGAGTCTTCTTCCCCTTGGGCCTTTTTTTAATTTCCCTTCCACTTTCTTAACTTTCTTTGTCTGCTCCCAGCCTTGTTCTTCCTATGTATTGTCTTCCCTATGCCTATCTTCTAACTTTTAAAATTCACCTAAACAGGTTCAATCAATCCCAATTTCACTGAGCTTGCTGACAAATTAGTCTTGATCAATTTGGACAAATGTGCCTTCCAATCTGCCATCTTTTTAGCGTAAGAAGACAACTGAAACGAGCCAACCTGACACAAGCGTAATTAAAAGTGAAATTCATTCAGCCTTCTGACCTTCCTCTGGAGAAACAACAGTTAAAAACACATCAAGCCAAGTTCTCACGATATCTCTTCCCTTTGTACTCTGTTTATTAAACTTAGGCTTCAGGGATATTCTTACGCATCTGTCAGAGGCTTCATCAGAGGTAGTGCTACTATGTTTGATTTATATGCAATTAGTAAACCAAGAACTTTACACTGAG